>NW_027106126.1:719524-741411 GCF_000696795.3 Halyomorpha halys | reverse complement strand
ATTATTATTACTTTAATTCGTTAAATTTTCGATATCGATATTTTAAAATATCGATATTTTAGGTCCGATATAATATCGATATCGATATTGCTATCCGATATCGATATCGATACCGATATCGATATTTTTCTTTCGATATCCCATCCCTACCAGCGAAAGGCTGACGGGATAAGAGTTGTTAAGGCATAGTACAACTTCATGGATGGTACATTTAAGATTAATGAAATATACTAAAGAGACATTAGAGATTTAAATAATTTTATATAAATAATATTATTTAAATAATAACAGAATAAACCACTAGATGTTGTACCTGAAGATGAACTGTAAAGCCAAGACGTTATGGACATATTTATAACTCATTTTTCATAATTAACAGTCTAAAGTTAATTTAAAACATCATTAACAGCCAATTTTAATTTTAAAATTTCCACAAATAAAGTATTGAGCTAACAAAATTTTAATTGCTGATTTGTTTCGAATTCACAGAAAAAAACATGCACGTGACGGAAGTATTTTTTATTGCACTTGAGGCATTTGAAGAATTAACAATTGTGGATTTCTACCAAAGAAAGATATAAAATAAAAAATGACGATCCGTTGTTACCAAGGCAACACTTAATTTGTTTTATCTTTTTTTTCCATAATTAGGTATAATTTGTTGTATGTATTATTGAATTGTTGTTTTTTTCTGTTACCTACGGAACGAGAATGTTTATTTAACTATGCATTGACTCTAATTATTAAAAAAAAAACATTGTTACAGATTGTACACACATCAATATTTAATATGTGTTTTTTTGTTCAAAATTTACAATGAAAACTTTTAAAAATTGTTTTAATTTCAATATAAACATTATTATTTTGTTTTAAATTTAACTTTTATTGAAATAATAGAATATGCCACACTTAAGGGTAATATGTTATAGGGCTGTAAGAGCATAACATATATACAAATTGTATAAAAAATGAAAAAAAAATTAAAAACTAATACCAATTAATAAATAAGTATAAACATGAAAAGATAAAAATAATATGAAAGGAATATTATAAATTCTTTCTAGATATTTTCACTGATTTAAATTAAATTTATCCCTGAAACAATAATGCTTCCAAAGTACCTGTATTTCTTGAATTATTTAAATACCAAGCACATCAAAATTAAGAAAGGAATTTTTCCTTTGTTAATGGATTTACATTAGTATAATATGCAAAAATTAGTTATTTTCCAGTAAATCTTTTTGCAACGCTTTCTTTTTATTATTTAAAATGATACGTTAAGTGTTAACGTTTCTAATATCATCCCGGTCATCAGAATATTAAATTTTTATTATTTCAACCCGGATTTAGACTAACACAATCAATTTTATAAAAATGCACATACAAAAAGTATAAAAATAATTACATTTATCTTAATAAAACGTTCTTTTCGATGCCACCCATTATCATATTCATGAATAAATAAAAATATGAAATTTTATATTGATTGTATTAGCAAGTATTTTCGCATTCGGATAATTCGGTGAGACTTTTAATACTTTATTTATAGTAATAAATAGTTCTATCCTTAATTGATTTTTTGTATAACTATATTGAAATTTACAACTGTACATTATAATACATCCAGTAAATTTGATGTAAGATCAATGCAGGCGTGAAGGGAAACTACCTATTGGTAGCACTCTAATAATTTTTTTATATTAGGTCTCTTGGTCACCTTCTTTTCAGGTTGCTCAGAGGATTGTCAGAAATGGAAGAGGAAGCTAGTGGGCTTGGGTAGTTTATAATGGAAGGAATGATATCTGGTTCGGCCTAGATCGGTTACATATACACATACAAAAATGCAGTGATATTAGTTATTTCTATCAATCCTTAGAATTCATACCTTCGATATCAATGAAATTGTGTGTCTAGTAAATTACAAAGGTGATGTTGTGAATACCGAAACATGAAACTTTCTAAGAATAAATGACTTAAAAGTTTCATTGTACTTACTACTGAGGTACAAATCATCAAAGGCATCTAATTTGAAGAAAGTAATGAATAAAAAATTACAAGTAATTAACAAGGGAGTGAAAGGCCAAGAGGTAACCTTATTCAAATTTGGACTCGTTTCTTAACTTTCTTTTTCTGGATAGAAAATTAGTGGGTTTTGTCACGAAAACTCTGGTTTTAACGGGTTGTGCGTTCTTCAGTCCAAAAATTAATAAAAATATTCCCAAATATTTTATAGTCTAACAATAGTCTTTTATAATCGGTTTTATAGTCCGAGTCCTGACAACACTATCTTTCAGTAATATCTCAACATGAATCTGGTCCTCTAACAGTACCATGAATCGAGTCACTTTTTAGACTGGTTTGCGATAGATATTTTTAGAAATAAAAATAGAATAACTTTATACTGTATTTTAAGTTCAAGGAATTCAGTAGATAAAAAACAAACATGAAAATAGCAGAACAGTAAACATCAAATTAGACGTTTGTTAATACCTTATGGAATAAGAAGCTGCATTATGATAAAAATCAGAAGGCATCCTACTCTAGAATAAATCTTGTTAATTGTCCAGATATTTTTGTTGTGTCCCTTTTATGATTTTGGAGGTGAAAAAAAAATGTAAATTGTAGTGAAAACTGTTTTTAAAAGTGAAATATTTCTTTTCTTAAGAAATTTAATTTTAATCCTTCAACATTAATTGGTTCAGTCACTGAACTATCTTCTGAATTTCTAGATTTTAAAGACTTGAGGACCTTTTCAAAAACCATTTTTTGTAATTATAAGTCAAAATACTTCTGTATATTAAAAAAAAAAAAAAGATTTCGTAAACAGTACTGGTATGATGACATTTTAATATCAAATTATGTATAACCAAAACATTGTCGTCACCTTCATTTAAAATTGTATACGTCAAAGCTTTATTTTTTAGGTTTTGCTTTTTCATCATTTTTTAAAATTATTTTTCAGCAGTACGAACACACATTTACATTCTCTTCAGTCAACCTGGATAGTTCGGTGAATTGAACCAACCGCAAGTGTGTGTCCAAACAGCTTACAACGCGCACTAACTTCATTGCTAAAGCAAATATAAAAACTAATTTCTTTCATATCTCAGAACTTGCTCAGCGTTTTTGTTTTTTAGTAACCTCCTCTGAAAAAATGTTTAGCAAGTACAAATTGAAAAAAAATGTATATACAATCGCTTAATCCTATTTTTACCTGGAGGTATTTTAAAGTTTATTGATGTACGTCCACTAAGTGCAGTAATACTTGTAGCAAAGTTACTATTACTTCTATAAATGTTGGAAAAACATTTTAATGAGTTTGAATATTTCATAACATGCCGTTTCGTCACGGTCCTGCCTATCATGAACCTGTTCTCTCATGTGCATTCGAGAGAAGGAGCATGGAGGCATAATGCCGTTCATTGATTTGAAGTTTTTATGTTGAGAATATGATGCTAAATGGGAGGTACATTACAGATATGTGGTTTGCTTAGTTTTCAACTGATACAAAAATAAATTATGTTGCTGCATAGTAATTTTTTATACATAAATACCTTTAGAAGCTAGTTTTTCTCATCTAAATCTACTACCTTACCAAGAATTAAAGGACATGAGCATGGCCCTGTCATAGCTTTTTTCTTTACAATATTTATTGTATAGATGATCATCGAATTATTTCAATAAACTTGATTGGAGTAATTTTATGTTTCTGAAAATTGGAACTCGTTTAGACCTCATTTCTGGGATGGATCCATATCAGATTTTATTTTTATTCCATAGTTAAAATTGATTTGTTAAAACCTAAATATATAAAAATAAATAATCAATGCTTGGACGAATGCTTTTTTCATTGAATAATAACAAATGGAACCACAAATCAAGCGGAAATAAACAGAATCCAAATTACAATACGCCTCCGATAATAGGATTATATGAAGAAGAGCAAACAAAAGCTGAAAGATAACCTCGCAGGAGATAATAATTGGATTTGCTGCAGAATAGATGTTACCACAATGTGTGAGCGGGATCGAAGGCTTGCTCAGGTAACCGTCTTCCTGAATACGGACCTGTTCGAGTTCCAAATCACTCTGCCTATGGAAATGGAGAAGTTCATCCCTTCTAATTCAATTCTTTTCCCGACCAACAAGTTTTAGTTAACATATCAAACATTAATAAATCATTAAAAAGCTTTTTATGATGTATCTTTTTTCGAAAGACGAAAGTCATAGGGACAGCCTGATTCTTCAAAACTCTATGGAACAAGCATTCCTGAATAAAGATAAGTTTTGCGCTAGATATCCTTTTAGGAATTCCTCTGTTAACTGGCTTGTGAGTGCAGTGTGGAAAAAATTTGAAAACAAACAGGTTATCATAAAACAGTATGAGCAGAGAGGTTATAAAAAATGTTTTTTTATCTACAGAAATTGAATCGTATATTTCAGATTATATACGATTAGATAGGGATAAACCCCCCCAAAATATGTAATTTTAGTAGTACCACTAAAAATACTGCATAAGCACTACAATCTGAATGCTCGATACTTCCTAAAGATGCAATGGATTCCATGATGAAATTTCAAACTAATTTTGTTTACCTTCATAGAATCGGTTCAGAAGGAATAAAGAAAAAATCGGTAGTTCTGAACCTTTTAGTAGCAAATGTGAAACCGATAATTTAATGTTTTTATGACATTAAAAGGCCCTGGTGCCGATCAGAATGTAACAAATAAAAAATATAACAGATTATTTTAGATTGACACACAGACTATTTCTAGATTTGTTGCGTGTATTTGGATATTGTGCCTCGAGCAAATATCAAGTAAAATATCTCCACTAGAATTTGAAAAACATTCTCTGTAAATGTTTTTACAATTTATGTCAATTATAACTAATGTATGTTTCCTAGGTGGTAACAGTTTAAAATTTCGTCTTGAAGTAGTTTTTTATTTGGAGGTTTATAAACTGCTGTAACAACGGTAAAAGGAAGCGCTTGTAAACGAACCTCAATATTAAATACGTTGGTAATGATATTTTTAGTGAAGTCAATATTATTTTTGATTATTAAGGCTACACCACCAGAAGGAGTCGGAGATTTCTGTTATTGCGTAAAATTTTGTAACATCGGATCTTCAATTCGATGTTTTGGGATAAACGTGTCTCAGTAATACAGACTGTATCGATGAAATTGATTCAAGGAAAATTTTTAATTCATTTGTTTAAAAAGATATGCCATGAGCATTCCAGTTTAAAATTTTTAATTTTCTTAATTCGTGCCCATAGACGAAAAATAAATATTTGAGCATTCGTAGAATTATATATGATTTGCATTAACGCGCAGTTAGTCAGGAGAGATTTAGTAACTGTAGATAAGCTGTTATTTATATTATGGTCCATTTGTAAAGAAATACGCAACTAACGTGGATATATGTCTCATGATTTGTGGGGAATACGGTTTGATAACTTCGATGATAATTTTAGTTATTGAAGACAATAAATTTTCACCATTTCTTTCGTTGTCTTGATTAACTGTGAGCTGAGTTTGGGTTCCGCTTGTTTTGATATTGATCGAATAACATCAGCATATGAGTTTTTTGAAGTGATTCTCGTGGCTGGCCTGTTTGAATTAATCTCTGATTTACGAATATTTGGTTATGAAGGTGTATTTATTTTATTTTTAAGGGTTTGACAATATTTACATCCCTTGTAATTAGCCGCATAAGCTAGTTCACAATTTACACAAAATGGCTTATCCGTAATTTATACCGGACATTTTGAGGTAAGGTGTTAATCCGTAACACACCTCGGTTCCAAATGGCAATAATTCTTTATGACCGTATCTCTGGCAGATTGTAAACATAAGGAATATCAGTGGTTTTATGTTTAGGTTCTACTATAATTAGTGCAAAAAATAAATGTTTGAGATTAAAAATATCGTTGGCATTTTCGTTGTTTTTGAGAGATAATGAACGGAGTGGAGTATTTATTTTTATTTATTATTCCGGATACGTAGATAATTTCAAATTGTTTTGAGTTGAATTCAGCATTTAATTCGTCTTTGGTTATACTATAGGGAACCTCCCTAATTACTTACTACATTCAAATATTCATTTTTATCCATTGAAAATGTATAGTTCTCAATATCTTCTTCATCATAATACTTAGTTATAGTCCTGTAATCATCTTTGTTCGTTAACATAATTTTCGAATTGTAACCGATTAGTTGGGTAGTGAATGGTCCGATACGCAATGTATTTAAATCATTTAAAAGTAGTCTGTAATTATTGGAATATCGGTGGTATTTTTATGGAATTGGGCTGAGCATTCGGGTTAGTATTGTTATTGCTGGTACTTGGTGCTGCTCTAGTATGCTTATCTGAGGAAAAGTAAATTTCTGATATGTTAAATGAACCACCTACCCAAGGTGTTAAAGGAGTAATTTCCTAGTAATACTTACCCAGTTTTTATCGAGTGATTAGGACTGTGTTGAATCGGTACGTTCAATTTTTTTTTTTTTCGAATTCGATTCTTCTCATAGTTGGCCAACATCAGATTAGCTAAAATATGTTTGAGATCTTGAATTAAACCAGGAAAAATGCTTAATTCATCGCCTGGTTGGATAATATAATAAAAATAACAAAAAAATATTTACTAAAACGTGGAAGTATGAAAGGAAATAAAGTCTAATGGGCTGCGCATACACCAGAATAGAACCGCACTCTATGAAGTCAGAGGCAAAACTGTTCTTTATATACATTTAAATAAATATGTAGAGATTAATGTATAACATTTTTATAAGAAAGGTTTTTAAATTTGGAGAACAAATCTGGACAAACGACTGACATGGAATCCTCATATAAGACTAAAAAGACAGGATACTGCTTGTCGATTCCCACTATTACAACATTTACTAGACAAACGGTCCAAACATCCAATCCATTCCAAAAGACTGGTCTACATGATTATTATAAGGCCTATCTGGACATACGGAATTGAGCTATGGGGCTCCACAAAAGCATCTAATTCCTCTCGAATCCAATCCTTACAGTCCTAAATCCTTAATGCTCCTTACTTTGTCACAAACAAAATCATCCATCAGGACTTCAATGTCCTTTATGTTGCCGATTTGGCCAGAACCAGATTCCATAATAAACTTCCCAACCACCCAAACCAACTCGTTTCTAACCTGGATGTTCCTTCACTACCTAATAATCCTTCTAGGCGTCTGAAAAGAAGATGGCCTCGAGATCTTCTCCTTTAGAAATGTTTTTGAAGTTCTATCAATGGGTAGATTCTCCACATGTTTGTATCATGTCATTATATCGCAAATTTACTTGATGTATATATAGGTTATTATTGAGTACAATCGAGCAAAAACATTAGATTATAGGCTGACATAAAAAATAATTAAATTAGTCACTAAATGATTTTTGAAGTAAAACAAATGTACGATATTTTGAAAATATGGGGCAATAGCGACAATTATTTTTTTTCTTTTAAAAGAAAATCTTCATTGTGTCTAAAAAATTAAGGAGTTCATACTTTAAATATAAATAATAATAGTAATTCTACAACTTAAGTTCAAAAGGATTTAATTTATTAAAACTTTATTATCTTTCTTTTCTGGACGTTATAAAATATTTAATGGATAGAATAGCCCGGAATGTTGTTCAGTTGATATAAATAATAAAGAATAAAGAATATAGGGCATAATATAAAGTCCTGAAAATAAATATAATGAAGTAATGAATTCATTTTTGTTTCAAATTTCAGCAAATAGTATTGCATTTAAAAACAAAAGTACAAGGCGTGTAAATGCTATTTTATCAGGCGTGTAGTGTTGGAATAATTTAGTAAAAATATGAGAAAATTGTGCATATTATATATATATATATATATATTTTTTTTTTTTTTTAAACCATTTTTTTATTAATTAGTAACGAGAAAGAAATCAAAATTCTTACATCTACAACCAAGAAACAAAATTCGTGTTGACCTGGCTAATCGTCACTTTTATTGATTTTGTGATTATATTTCAGACTGGAGACTGTAATTTCATTTAATTTATTCACAGGCAACAAGGCTTTTTACTACTCGAGGAATTAACTGTACAATGGGACCTTATGGTTGGTATCAGACTGAAACGCCACTCGTTAAGGGTCGATATAATGTCATAATAATTGTGGCACCTCCAATTAATAAGGTGAAAGAGATCACGAACCAGGAGGGAATACAAATTATACAGCAGCGCACGCAGCCCCCTCCCACCAGGCCACAGCTCTCTATATTATTGACATGACAATTATACCAAGTCACAATTCCTGACTATTCGTTGATTACTATGGCTACGAATCAACAAATGGCCATATCATGTATATAATAGCTGGTCATCAGTCCACGTCCGTACAAACCGGGCCACGATGCCCAATATTTTACTTCGGCGTCGCTTTTCCTCATTGGCAATATGACATGACTTTTCATACATTAAGTTAAATGTTTAGTAAAGATAAATTAAATAAATTATTGTATTATTAACATAATACTATTAAATTAACAAACAAATAATTATTTAGGTTCATTTATTTAATTTTACATTAAATTTTTGAGATAGTGACAAACTAAAAATACTAAACACCTTCTACAAAAATAAAATAGAAATCAAATGGACCTGGAAATCCCCTGCAGGAGTGAAATTCTAAATGTATTACGTATTAACTAACAGAGTTGACATAATAAAAAACTACGAAGTATTACCTAAATTTTAATTTCAAATCGTACCACAGATTAATCAGGACCACCCTCAGGTTTGATAGAATGAGGAAAACAAAACATTTCCATTTCAAATCTGTCACAAAAAACATAAACACCGAAGTTTTTCAAAAAAATATGAAAGAAACAAGACAATATATCGAAAGTTAAATAGTGCTAAATTTATTAATTAAATAAATAAAATTATTAAATATTTGATGATTTATAGTGGTTCCGGAATGAAACGCGTCATATAGAACTAAAAAATGGATATAATATAAATATACGAAATTTGAATTTCCAATTATGTAGATTTACGATCATACTTATGAGATCAAGGATATAATGTATTAAAATGTTTATATTATATTTTTATTTAACATTTCATCGATGAATGAAGTTTTCTATATGAATATACGTTTTGAGGCCGCTTGAGTCCAAATATCCAAAATGGACTCAGTGTGTGTTAGCAGTCTAGCTCGAAAATAAAAAATTCAGTAAGTAATTAACCGGATAAAATAATCAAAGAAGAAAACTAGAAAGTAGTTTGAATCGGAAAAAGCCGAGACTATCCGATTTTTTCTGATCGAATTATCTACAAGACTTCGTTACCTTTAAACTGCTATGTTCTTCTTAAGTTAATATTCGTTATTTTCACATCCAGAAACCCTAAATAGTAAGTGAAAGTTGTGTGAATAGATTAGGTTATTTGTGACTAAATTAAATTATATGTATATGATAAGAGCAAAGATAGAATACGCGGAAACATCTCTATTCGTAATCCCGTAAGCTTATCAACTTACAAGCTCCCCAACTTTTCAAGCCATATACAGGTCAAAACTTTAAATCGTTTGTATTCATCACACGTGCGACAATAGATTATGTACCAACAATTATTCCAATTCTCGGAAACCCCAAGTATATATGTTAATCGGATTTCGAGTGAATACAAATTGCCCCTTAGGTACCGAGGAAGGAGGACGGGAAAACCTATAGATTTATAATCCGGCAAATTGTGGGATGTTGTTAAGACTTTAAAACATAATATGATTTCAAACATTGTATACGATCACCTAATCCCAATTTCATTATGTTCCAGCGAGCCTTCTGAGTGCTTATCAGAGTTATCTCATCAACTTTGTTATCTGACAAAACCCCTTCTCTTATGGCGGTTAACGAATACCGGAGAGGAAAATGGGGTGACGTTCTGTAAGTATTCCATATACTCTAAAGTCCCAACAAATGTTTTTAGACGAAAATGGAAGTTTGAGCCAAAGTAGAAACAAATTAAGTGCAAACACTTTCCAATGTAATCGAAACAATTTGAAGTTTGATGATTTTATTCAAAGGAGCTTTTGTAATTTTCTTCAACCTACTCAAAAATAAAGTATAACATTCCGAAACCAATGAAGGTTAAATTATTAATGATTAATAATTAAATTAATTACTTAATTTATAATGTAAGGATTAGACTGTGAGATTTTCCCAAAATCACGTTCATATCGTAACATATATAATATATTACATTATAACGGGTTATAACATAGCACCAAAACAATTGATCAAAATAATAATAAAAAAATGGTATTGACTGGTTTTGGAATGCAACACCTCAAATAAATATGAAAAAAATAAACTCACAATGCAATATTATAGGTCATTTTCCCAATTAAAAAACTACTAACGCTGAAGGCGGTAAGTAGATATGTATTATCATAGAATAAATAAACAGTGAAGTTTTGTGTGGCCAATATTTTCAAAGAACAAAGCCTGTCTCCTGTTGTTAATCTAAATAAGAAAATAAACTGATTATTCCCTTTCGTAAAATGTTATCTCCCTGAAATATTTCACTTTGAGATAATATCAAGAAGTCGTAAAGTTTTGATATACAAAACGGTTCAGAGTCTTATCATAATTTATACAAGTGTATTCTTGTTCTTCTTAAACAAGACGAAGGTACTATTTAAATAACTTTCTCCAAAAGAGTGAACTATTGGAAACAATTAAGGGTTGAAGTATTAGATACCTCTGTCCCATAGGCTGACGAAAGTATCGGCTCTATGTTGGTTCCAGGTAGATACATAATTGCAGGTGATAATGAGAATCAATGGAGGTTCTTTATTCTAGAAGGAAAATATTCCACACCAAATTTAGAAAGAAGTATTGAGTAATTATTCCAATAGTTATATGTCAAAATCGATTAATCTGAAACACAAAAATGTAACCAATGCAGGTTTAGTAGGTCGGATGGTACAATCATATTAATAGCTATATAGTAAATGTATTTCACATATATTCGGTTCTGGTATTGATTTTTTAAAGCATTAAGCCTATAACATATATTAAATTAAACATGTCATATCCGCAGCTTGTGGAACAACCAATGCTCATTTTAAAAATGTTTTCTTTTTTTTTTTAAATATTTATACACATATTTAACTATTGATAATGTTAAAATCACTTTCGTTACAGGTACGTACAATAACAGAAGTATGTTTTTTTCCCAAAATATTGAGGGAATTTAGACAATTATTGATCAGCAAGTCAGCTTTATTCATAGTATGACTTATATCATTTCTAAGTTGTTTTTAAGTATACCCTAGTTGTGTACTTTATGATAATAATATGTGTATATGAATGAATTAGTCACTTAGTAGCCTTTATTTTGCACGCACATAGCCAATTTAGTATGGCTGATTAATTTAAATTAGCTAGATGATTTTATATAAATAAATACTAATAATATACTTGACATAATAAATTATAGTTACTTAAAATTTAAGTAAATATATTTGCCTTCAATGGCTTTAAATACCAGTGACGTGGTTGAGAAAGAGCATGGATCCTTCTGAGTCCCTACTGTAGCTTCAAGTGGGCGACAAGCTTGGTTCTGTTCGAGAGTCACTGTATATAGGAAATATTGTAATATTGTATATAGAAATGAAGGTATTTAAGATATTATTTTACTTTAAGTTTAGTTTTCTTCCTCTTTTTTTTTTTTTTTTTTTTTCCACGGAACGGCCCTTCAAAACAACGTGAATATCATTACTTTTTCCCTCTTCTTCTCTGCTACATCTCTTCCGACCACGCAGTACCCTTTCGTTTTTCTTTATTTACCGCGAGAAATTTTTTTTATTTCAATGTTTTACCGTACTGTTCTCTATCCAGGCAGTCCATGTCTGTTATTTTCAATTTCTTTGTTTCCTCTCTCATTTACGTCACATATCCTCCTACGCTCTTATATTCACGGATTCTGTCTAAGAGTTTCTTGTATAGTCTGCCTTGGTCCATTCTCATCATGTACCCGTAGAATCTCAGTCTTCTGATTGTCATTTCGGTTTTCAGGTCATTTATCTCCCTGTTGATTTCCTGGTTGGGTCTTAACCTGTAGCCTTCTTTATTTCTCTTTTATTATTATTAAACTTTCATTTAATTTATATTTCTGTAAATGTGCTCTCATATCTCTATTAACTAATTCCAAAACATAGATGACAGCATGTGATTGTACACAGTAAAAGAGATTTTTAAAAACGTAGTTACTTATACAGGACGCTAATTTAGCAAAATAATAAATGAAGCTCAATTTAAAATCAGAACAAATATCATTTTTATCTATTTATTTAATAGGAACAGTCACGGTCAAAAGGTACTTTAAGTAAGTACTTCAAATAGATTTTTGTGCCCACAATGGGCATAGGAAACTCGTGAGATATAGTTGATAAAAATACTGGTTTAGTCAGGATATGGATTTACGTTATTTATACGTAACAAACAATTTACAACTATATCCTAAAATATAAATTACCGGTGACGACCAGCTTAATCGGTAAAGGAAAACATTCTATATTAAAAATATGCAACTGTTAATGAGAGTCTATATATGAATATAAAGTATGCACATTGATATCTTAAGAGCTAAGAACATCGCTTTAGTTTCGTATATTGTTATTCATGTTTTAACTTATAAATTTTTCAATTTTGTTTTGAAACGTTATTTAATTTTAATAATTTAATACTTTTTTAAAGTAACAATGACTAGTTTTTTATAGCTATTTTATATTTTATTTTTAGCATTTAATGTATATTTATGTATTCAAATACTCAATTCTCCTTACTTTGTCACAAATAAAATCACACATAAAGACCTTAATGTTCCCTATATAACCGATCTAGCCCGAACCAGATATCACTCCTTCCATTATAAACTCCCTAACCACTCAAACCCCCTAGTTTCTAACCTTACATCCTCTTCCATTTCTGACAATCCTCCAAGGGGCCTGAAAAGAAGATTAGCCACGAGATTAGCTAATGTAAAATGTCATTTGAGTGCTACCAATGGGTAGTTGCTCTACACGCCTGTAACACTCCATTTTAACTAAGATCATATTTACTAAATATATTATGTAATATACAGTTGTAAATTTCAATAAAGTTATTTTTAAAAAAATTATATATATATAAAATTATATCCAGTATCCAACAATATAGGTTTTACCTTGTTGAAACATTAAAATTTTACCATATTTTATGGTAGTGAGATATAGGATCTATTGTAGTTATTCATTAAAAATAAATAATAAATTTAAAAAACATATATCTACCATACAAATATATTGAATGGTAGATATATGTTATATTAATAGGCAACATTACTAGATCACGATTATAATCTGAAAACATTATGTATGACTTTATTAATTAAAACTTTTAGCATAAAAAATTGTATTCCGTAATTAATGTAAATTAAAGTTGCAGAATAAATGAAGGTAATTAAATCGCATATCCTGAGTTCCATTGGAGTGACAAAACGGAACCATATGGGGAACAATAGGATAAGTAAGAAGGAAGAGGGTATGGTCAGCTGGCCGTTAGTGAATCGTGGTCGGGAATCGTCTGGTGTCATTTTGTTGCAGGCCACGCAGCCGCTATCTGATAAATGGGGGCTCTGCTCGTGACCAACTCTCTAAGCCAAATAGTCACTTGAAGATAGTAGATTTTTTTGTTCTTAAATGATAAGAATCATTAAAGATTATTCTGTAGATGTTCAGTTCACGAGTGACACACTATCTTGAGTCTTAACTAATTCGGATCCACGAAAAACGTAGACTGCTTGGTAACAGGAACGTTGCTACAACAATGCGCATAGGAGAAGTTTTCTCTTCTTTAATCTTTAATTTCCTAAACATTTTGACTAGATTTTCATACTTTTTAAAAATATTTCATTTTTCAAACTATATCCATGAAATGAGCAAGGTGATAGAATATAGCATCTCAAATAAATTTTGAATTGTAATTTTATGGTATCAGCGAATTTTTTAAGGATTCATTGATTTTTCAATAAAAAAAATATCCAGAAACTTGCGTTATTAAAGGACTAATGTTATTTTTAAATTTCGGCAAATGATTCCTATATTAAGTTAAAATACTGCAATCAACACATACTTAATAACAATGAAAATTTTCATTTTTTTAGTTGCTATTTTTTAAGATCCTGTATCTTAAATAAATGTCTTGCTCCCTTTCCTCTCCAAAACAATATAATATTCATGAAATTCCAGTTTCTCAACTTCAGATGTATTGGTATCGGTTCAAATTTCAGTAACTCTTGGAGTTAAAAGTTTTAATGAAATTCCCAAGTTCACTTTTTTGTTTTTTTAATTTATTTGAGGGAACAGAGTGCTACCAATGAGTAATTTGATCACAAGCCTGTACCGTATCATTGTAGTAGAGCTAATATCACATGTACTAAATGCATTTTATATAATAAAGTTGAAAATTCCAATTAACAATTAAAAAATAATATTGAGGATAGTGTCCATTTAATTGATCATACGTTGTTTTTTTTTTCGAAATCTTCCATAAATTACTTAATGAATTATTCATTTATTAAAAATTCCATAACAAATTCATGTTCGCTTTACCTACACAGAACTTGTTTTGCACGGCTCTTAAATGCAACTATAACGTCGGTTGAATATTTTTCGATAAATCCTTCAGAGCATATATTTTTAAGTAATGTCCAAATAAATCATTCAAAACAATTTTTAAACTAGCTGTCAATGAAGGTTTTGTCAATAAACATGTCTCGGTATTTAAAATTATACATTAAGACTTCGAGCATTATACCAGAAAAGAATTAGATGTATACTGTTGGTTATAAGTTCAAGACCGCCTCAATAGACCGAGAAAATCCAATACATTATCTAAAATACAAGCGAAACAAAAATAGCTTTTAAACTGAACTTTACAACAAAAGTACATGAAATAATTTTCTTTATAAGGATTTTGGAGGAAAATTATAAACAAATAAAATTAACCCTTATCATTTGAGGTTGAATTTACAGATTCGACTAGTTAAGTGGAATCTAATGGACCAAGAAAAAAAAAATTTAATTAATTAAAAATTAGCAAAAGTTTTTAAACTTGTAATACGTCTTATTCTAATTTACTTTTGATATTTTGCATAATAAACGGTTTCTATTAAAAAAAAATTAATGACTGAAATCAAGAAACAAATTTTGTTTTCAACAGTTTTATAATTTGACCTAAATAATTAAAAATGTTCATGAGGTTTTTTTCGTACCCTCCTCTGGAAAATGTTTAGTAGGTATAAATAACAGGTAATATCTTGTTACATGATATGTATAAAAACAGGAAATAAAAAAAAAAGTGAAGGTCTCATTTGGAACAATTTTTGAATAAATCGGATATATTAAAAATTTGGTAATGTAGTGTGAAATACTTGAGAGAGAGAGGTTACTGGAAAAAATTCCTTTCATAATAATGACCGAAAAAAAAATATGGGGCCGAGAAGTAAAATAATTAGGTATTGTTTTTTAAAAATAATTGTTTACTCAGTATAAGTTAAGCGTTACGTGGGAAAATGACCAATAAGTCAGACTAATTTCCCGTGGCTCCGCAAACAATTTATAAAGCCATCATGAAATAGCCAGCCGATCGACATTGAGTAACAGCCCTCTGGTGTGTGTGAGCTAGTCATTTACGAAATTGCTGAAACATGTCATTTTACCTGACAGGTGTTGACGCCACAGGGCTAGGAGCTAATCGACAAACATGAAGAACACTAGAATCAAAGCCCCTCGGAAAATTGACTTTCCACTCCTTACGGCAAGATTATGCTCCAAGGAAAGTGTAAACCCCTTTATAGCTCTGTCATACTGTCGGAGCTCGAGCAACTCTTCCGACCGTAAAAGAAAACCATAAATTTTGAGGAAAATGGTATTTTTCGACGGGGACACTGCGCCCTGAATACACTTGAAAATAAAGGATCTCTAGCTTTCGAATAGGTCGTTTCCACACAGTGGCGGTTATAAACCTCTTTTGTGCAGTAATGACCGCTATAAAATTGACTTATGATTGCATTTAAAGTTTCCAGTTTTCAAGCAGAAGTTACCGTATAACAATCCGCTTATAATTTAATGTCGTCTGCACCACTGCTTTTATTGTAAGATACTGTCAAAATCATAAATGAATGTATTAAATCACTCAAATGACTGGTATAGATTTAAATTAAATTTAATTATGATTTTGAAAAATAAAGCAATTAATATTAAATTAGCAGTGTCAGTGTAGCAATTTAAACTAGTAGTTTAATTGTAATAATTATTTTATTGTTTTTAAAATAATTTTTAATCAGTAAAACTTTAGTGTCATGGGAAAAAAGAATCACCAATGAGACAGCCTAATTGCCTGCGCCCCACAAACAATTTATAAAGCCATCATGGAATAGCCGGCCGATCAGCATTTAGTAGTACAGTTATTTAAATTTGTACTACTGAATTTAAAATTTGTAGTGTAATTACAATAATTACTATTAAACTCGTAGTGTTAGTATAGTTATTTAAGCTAGTAGCACAATAAATTAATAGTATAGTAATTTAATTTACTTCTTAAATTACATTAATTAGTATTAAATCATCAGAATTAGACCATGGCGACACCACATAATCTTGGTGTCATGGCGGACATCTAACATCAACAGTTGCCTTGGTTTTTACTCAAGAGATCTAGTAATTCTGTGTATTTGACGTGTTATTGAAGCATGTGATATGTGAAAGCCAAAATAGATCATTTTGTTTTCAATTCATCTAATGTGGGGACTTATTTATTTCCACCTCTCTCTGCCATACAAGCAATACAGGTGTGCAGCAGCAGTTCGATGTTACATATTCATCATCAAACTACTGCTAATGAATCAATTTACAATTTTAATGATTTATGTACTGTTTTCTTATAGGTTTCAATAGTTTTCAGTCTTAAGGTTCAGTCTTCTGCTTCTCTTCCGGCCGCAGGGATTCCAGGGCTGGTCTTCTTCTTTGACGGATAGTGAAGTGGCTTGGTCCAATAATTGTTTTCCATCCGTATACAAATTCTTTGTAATACGGGTAGTTTTCTTCACTTACTAGCTGTTAGTTCTCTGTGAGGGCATAGAGTCCGGTGTCCCTCAGCAATCTGGCCCGCAGTGCATCAAAGGCGATACAGTCTATGATGATGTGCTCGGCAGTCTCCGGCACACCACAACTAGGCCATGGGGTTCGATATCCATCCCGTGGCCATGAAGCTTGGCTCGAAATCCCTCATGACCCGTGAGAAATCGAGAGAGCCAGTAGTCTGGGAGGACCCACTTCCATCCGTGACCGAACGGTGGGGAAATATTTCCTTAAGGTAGCACCTTTCGGGCTTGTCATCCAACGCCGGAGAATGGCTTTCCATTTACTTGGACTCTCGTCAACCCTCACCTGAAGATTTGCTGGCAAGCCCTCTTTCTTGAACTTAAACATCATCATTTCTTCCTGCAGGAGAAGGTACCCCTTCTAAACCTTAAAAACTTGCATCGCCTCATGTGAGACACTCCGATATGCCTTTCCCATAGAATTTTCTATGTCTGCTATTATCAGTAGCATATCTGTGAACATATTGTATCTTATAAAAAAAAAAAAAAGTATGTTTTATTACTTCTAATGTGGGGACGCGACGGCAGTGCATGTTGGGGCGTGGGTCTCAGAGCGCTCGGTTTGTGGGTTCGATTCCCACCGGTTCGGTCCTTAAAAATGAATATAGACATTCCCAACTCGGTTAGTATGCGGCAGCAACTTCAAAGTAGCTCTCTTCAGTACAGTTTATAGACTATGAAATGAATAATTAATTTATAATATATACAAAAAATTAAAAAAGTTAGTTCGTGGTGGGATGAAGGTTAGGAGGAGGCAAGGAGGCGGTCAAGAAATTTAAAAACTAATAAACAGTTTTTCTGCTATTTTTGAACTCCCTCACAGACCATTCGAAACAATGTTTTATTTTCATCTAATTATTTATTTAAAACCCCAATGATTATTCTTTTAGTTATTTAGAACCCCAATCATGACGGAATAGACACTGATTTTATAATTAGGGGTAATAATATTATGATTCATTCGATAAATTGAATAATAATGATATAGAAGTTCAACAACCATCATGTTAACAATACGGAACCGCCCAGAGCAGTGACTAAATTTAACGATTTATCACATCTATACCAATGTAAATTTCAACATTTCTCGTTGAATTATTGAATTAATTTATAATATATCATCTTCGTTGAGCCCATTAGCAACAAACCCGACATAAAATATTAGCGGGGATAACTCAGTTAGTAAGCATGATTCATAAGATAATGAATTTTAATGACATCCCCTGATTCTACGAGTAGCTCTCTTGATCCTGTTCACGTTATTTCACATAATATAATTCTTGTTCATGCATATATTTTTCATAGGCTTTATTTTCACAGTAACTCTGCAGAAGAGTTTTGTAATTTCGAATTTGTGAAGACTTCTCATAAATATAAGCATATTATTTACAAAATAAATAAATGAATGAAAAAAAAATCTTTCTTAAAATATATAAAAACAGAATAATAAACATAATCAAACTATGTGTGTGAAAAAATAAATAAATAAAATAACATAATAAATAATATAACATCATGTTTTGTGATATATTAGAAGGGGAAAACTACAAGTTAAAAAGAAATATAATAATTAGCAAAAACCAAAATAAAAACACCAAAAGTTTTAAAACTACGTATCAATCCTTTTAATTAAGTTTAGCAGGCGTCAGAGAGATAATTATCTAATTTTATTCTGGACTTCATAATATGTCTTAAAATTGCTCGTTTTAGAAAAAAGATATTTTTTTAAATTATATTATATCTTACCTTCCCAAACAGTGTGCAATGGTATAGTAAAAGGACAGATGTTCGTCATTTCTGTCTTTCGCTGGGACTTGTGTCCTGATCAGATTGATAAAAACGTCTGAAATAATGTTTAACACCAAATAATGTAAGTTTGTTGTCTATACTTCAGGTTTGTCATAGTTTACGGGTGTGGCGTCTAAAAAAAAAAATAGTTACTGGTCGAAATTTACATAGTTACTTGCTAATTAAATATTCTTGTGTTCCAGTGTTTTTTTTCAATTCCTTAGTTAAGAATTTAAAAAAAGGTTCGAGATTAGTCACTAATTTAAAATATTTGATGTATAATGTAAATTACTGAAGACACATAAACACACTAAGGAGTTTATTAGTTAGTTAGTTCATTCCTTGAACGTAACCTTATTATGACAATATATCCAATGAATTACACTAAACCAACAACTTGTATCCTAAGTAACTACTTAAAGGATCAGGTACACACATTAGAATATAAGGGTATATGCATTCACAGAGTCGTTCCAAATTGATTTTTTTATTTGATTTCCTACTCTTCTTTTGCTATAGGTAGAACATTTTTTTTCATCAATCATAGGAGAGTCATTATATTTACAATGTCACAAAAATACAGGCTCAATGTGGGAGAATCAAGACGTCAGAAGTCAGAGAATAAATAGAGCAGAAAGAGCTACTAAAGTTTTTATAGTACTTTAGAAAATATGGAAAAATTAATTTCCCATTAATGTGTTTACCTAAACTTGGCGAAATCTCATAGACTTTTCAACTGATGGTTCAAATATTTATGTTTGATATGGGATGTGGCAGTAGGTGGATGATTGGAAAAGAGTTTTTAATATTGTCGATGTTAGTTATCAATAAACGATTAGAAGTATTGGAGGAAAGTTTCTCTTCCTTATTATACAATAAATATATTTCCATATAAATAAACACAATTTATGAGTATGTCGAGGCTGTCCTATAGATGGGTGAGGTTAGTTGGTTGCAAATGGCACTCTGGTATGATAACCACTCCACAGAAGACCCTCGACAAGGCTTATTCGGTATTTATCTTAGGAAGCAAGGATCGACCGTGCCAGGGGATGATTCCTGGACACTGATAGAGGTAAGAGGTAGAGGAAAGAATCAGTAGGCTAGCAGGTATGTTAACAGTTCTCGTCGCTGGGATTATCCACATGGACTAGTATGCTGATATGATAGGTATCAGTTAAAGTTGCTTGGATAAGCCAGGCAGACTAGAACTATGGAGAGATAGGAGTCAGCGATACTAGTTCCTGAAATGAATCAGACGGACTAGTATTGTCGATAGGGTAGGTGACAGTTCTGGTTGCTGGGATGAGCTAGACGGACTAGAACTGTAGACAGACAGGATACAGAGATATTAGTTGCTAGGGTCAGCAAGATGGACTAGCACTACTGACAGGACAGATGACAGTTCTAGTTGCTACGATCAACCAGATAGATTAGAACTGAGTACAGACAGGATACAGCGATACTAGTTCATGGGACCAGACAGGCAGACCAGTACAGCTGAAGGAATAGGTAACAGTTCTATTTGCTGGGATGAATCAGATAGACTAAGTTTGTCGGATGAGAAGAATAGAAAGCAAAGGAAACTGAAGGATAAAGAGGTTTACGTGTACCAAAAATTGCAAAAATTAAAAGTCGTTTCAACATTCAAAAAGTAAAACTGATTTGTGAAATTGCTAAAAACCACTTCTCAGTAAGGCTGAATAATGAGTGGGAATCTAAGTTCAAAATAATAACAATGGCATTTTTCATAACAACTGATTTCATCTAGAGATATTTTTGAAAATAAATAAAAATGTAATTTCGAATGAAAAAACAAAATAATAATGTGGAAATTCCTCTTATCCTAAAATGTGCAACATAAATCAAGTGCCAATATGACCTTAGTTCAATAATTCGAATTTGAGGTTTGGCTGAATTAGGGAGCTGGAAATCAAAAGATGCAATTGCGCTCAAATCCAATTTGTACTCAACTAGGTACGGCACCTTAGAAATAGGTTCCTTCTTTGGAATTCGTTTGTTATCTAGAAAATGAACTTTAGTGATTTTATTATTATATTATGTAATATAATTATCTTTCATTACCCGCATTGCCAAATTGCGTAGTTGGTGTTATCAACCATATTTTTTGTCTAATACCATATGCAACTAATTATTTTATAAAAACATAATTTATCCTTCCTTTGAAGTAAATCATCAAATTTCTTACATGTAAATTAGAAAGGACAATTACCTTTTAAATTCTAATTTTCTACAGTTAATAGATGGTAAAATCATTAAACTGTAACTTCCTTGATATAGTGTCGATCAGAAGCTCTCAGGATAATGAACATCGTGCACATTTCTTGATTGCAATTATGGTAACAAACGTACAAAGGGAAGTTTCTTAATACGATCTATTGTATCAATTCATTTAACCGAACAGAGGAAGGAAGCCAAGAGGGTAGAGACCTACGAGATAGAGACTACAACTTCTAACAAGATGATTACAACCGAGCTCTAAACAGACCGTTCTTACTACTTGCTAACAGTCGTTCATTACGTCTGCTCCGTTTGAGGCCAAGATGGTATCTCGTTAGTTGCCTGATGCCGAACGCAGCCGGGTTACCTCAACATTTTTACGATTTCTATGACCCGGTTAGGGTCGTTCCTGCCTCGGTGAGCTCGATCTCTAGAGGCAAGGAAACAGGAGTTCCATTTTCAGACTGAATAATGAAAATTGCTTCGTTTCTTGCTGTATGATGATAAATTAGAGGACGCTCATCTCAACAGTTGGTCTCATCTAGGTTTCAAAATACATTGGCAGAGCTTCAAGGTTAATTATGATCCACTAGATAAAAATTGGATGAATAATTATAGAAAAATGCTAGTAACCTAACTA
>NW_027106126.1:714050-719224 GCF_000696795.3 Halyomorpha halys | reverse complement strand
GAGAAACTACCCAGTAGTAGAACTCTAAAAACAGTTTACAATATAAGGTCACGAGGCCATCTTCTTTTCAGGCGCCTCGGAGGATTGCCAGGAATAGAAGAGGAAGCAAGGTTAGAAACGAGTGGGTTTGGGTGGTTAGGGAGTTTATTATGGAAGGAATGATACATTATTAATCATATTACTTCTATACTCATAATAGCACAATCCCTACCGAACTAACAGTACTGAAACGTCCGAAGGATTGAATCATTTTAATACATTATTAGTATCTTGGTTTACTACTAGACGTTAGACTAAATATGAATCCACCTAATAAATAATTATAAAAAACATTAAATAGAAATAGTTTTCAGTAGACAACAAACTACTACTACTTTAGAAGACAATAATAAAACCTACCTGAACGTTAGAACTAGAGCTGTGGGAAACAACTAAAATCTCTATCATCAAACGCGCTCAAACCTTTCAATCCAAAGTCCTTCGAACAATAGTCAATAAATCCCTGAGCATCTGCGGCTGGCGCCCTCACTTATCCTTTAGCTTTTAATGCCAGAGAGGTGGTTAAGAGGGTAGCACCGGGAACTTCAGAAGTCCTGCCTTTTCCTCCATAATAGCAGAAACAAGCTAGGTTCGGAGTTCTCAAGGCTGGATGTAAATATTGTATATAGGAATGGGTATGTTAAAGATATTATTTTAATTCATTATTATTTTATTTTTATTTCTTAAAATTTATTTAATTTATATATCTCTGTAAATATTATGTAAATAAGTTCTCTTAAGTCTATTACTAATGTTTGAAGTATATAACAAAAAATACATTATCAGCTCTGTGGTTCGAGCTCCCTTGCTCAATCTCTAATGGCTTTTGATAACAATGACGTCACTGGTAGAGAAGGGCTGTGATCTCCTGGATTCTTGTTTAATCTTCTACATCTGTATCGGAATTCTTTAGGCCAAGTGTAAATATTGTATATTAGAGTGAATATATATATATATAGAGAGTGAATAGCATGGCTTTCATTATTTTAATTATTCAGTATTATTCAATTTGTGTGAGGAGGCTCAGATGTGGAAAACAAAAATATTGGGATAAAAATAAAAAAATAAACAATTCAATTTGAAATTTAAAAAAAAAATCTTCCAAAGCTATATAAATCACTGATAAGAAGCGATGTGGTCCAAAAATCTCAAATTTATATTTAATAGAAAACTAACAAAATTTTTAACTGAAGCACCATTATTCATTGTGCATTTATTTTATTTAGTTTCTTTTCATCGTTATTTTGTAAAATTTCAGTTATTTATTTTAGTTTACATTTCTTTAGTTTGTAAATATGGTATGCATTGATTACATATGAGGTTGCATATTGCAGCTTTGCTTGAAAAGTGGCACATTTGAAAAAAAAAAAATATATTTTTTTTATGTTTTGTTGGTGGTAATACAGGTATTGTACTGGAATTAATGTGTAACTACTCTAATAGCTTTAGAAAAGTCTGTAGAACGTCTACGGTACCAATCTTTTGGAATACGTCTAATTCCAAAATAAAATAAAAAAAATTATGAGATGCGCCACTATTCGAGCAAACCAGCGGTATATCAAATGTTCATACTTCCTGATCTCAAGTGTGGCAGATATTATTTTTTTAAATGTCCGTAGTTTAAAAATTTAGTAATTTGTAAAATTAGCTGCAATTTCAACAGTATGTTTAATTAAATTGGGCTGAATAGCCTGCAAAACAATTTTTAAATTTTGATGTACGATGAGAATTTATATTGAAGGTATGTTAAATTATTCGTGATAATGTCGTTGTTATAAATGAATATATAATAAGCTGTTAAATATTTAGATTGTCCTTGAGAATGGCCGAAATGGCCGAAACGTTGGACTATTGATGAAATAAAAATGTTGAGACTATACAAGGATACATTTTGATTTATTTAATAAATAATTACCAGTCTTAAGAAATTGACAAAATATATTTAAATTGGGTATGTTTCATTAAAATATGTTTCTCAAAAAAACTACTAAAATGTAACTACATATATATACTACTAACGAGATACAAAACATTGTAAAATGTTATCAAACTTTTTTAGGATACTACCGTTTATGACTACTGTACCATCTATTCTGATGAAGTACTCTAACGTGTGTGGAAATCTGTTCTAATAAATATTGCTTTTTTCGAACTATTTACATTCTGGCCTCCACTCGAATCAGCTGATGTTTTAATTCTAACTAATAACCATTCAATAATCAATATTTATTTGACAGTTTTTGTTTTATACATATGTTTATGACCGCCTCTAAGACCAATTGCGAGTGGCTTTACATGCTTTTAAGTAACAATAAGTAAAATTCTATTCGGAGAGAAATATCTGTACAAACTCTTAGTTGTTAGGAATTGATATGAGAAGAGTGGTCCAACTCACCCGCCATAATTTTGGGGAAAATCATTTATATCATTTTTCTGTATGAAGGATTACATATAAATAATTATTATACCTATATATAATAACTGATACGATATGAGTTTCGGATTTACACATTCGATTTTGAAATTTATTCAATAAAATTTTGATGCCCCCTCAACGTGAAATCAAGACAGCATGAATAGCATGTTGCTACCTGGGCTCTGTTTAGTAATGAAAGCTAATAGTATTATTTCATAGTACAAGTATAGAAACAATGTGGTAATTGCACTAATACTTATTATTTTTCATAATAGGGAGGACTATTAGTGATATTACAGGAGTTAAAAAGTACAAGTTACTATTGTACAAGTCAGCATAATTGTATTAAGTTAAATCGACAAGACTAATAGTATTAGTTTGTACTTTATTATGAACCAGGGCTCTGACGTCAAATACTCGTCTTATGTCTCTCGACACCCCGGTGACTTGGTTTGACCACCTTTCTTATGCTAATCCGCTTTCGTCGGAAGAACCACAGAAACGATTAAAGTGATACCACCACAACCTCATAGAAATCCAGAACAAGACGTCAGGAAAAGGCGGTGGTACCCTTGGACCGAACACATCAGGGAGGCATGAGACGGCGATTGTCAACCATCACCAAAGGGGTCGTGAGAAACAACCATTCTCTCTGGACTAATTTTGTACTATTATAAACTATATGATAACTTATAATGGTTCTGAAAATGTCTCACAATTTACTTTATAAAACTACAAACATGCAATAAAAGGCTCCTGGTCGTAAGGAACATATCGGGCTTCTGAGATTGCAAACAAGGCTAATTTATGTCAAACGGTTTTGAACGTTAATCCTTAATCGTTTGTTATCAAGGGAGAAATTTTTAAAATGTGCTCGATTTATTACCCAAAAATTATTTTTATAGTAAATTATTGCAATTTGAAATGGTCAGCTCGAAGAGGATTTACATACTTCTATAAGATTAACTCTATTGAGAAAGATATATCTGTTCATACAACTCGCATGAAAAGTCATAGAAAAGTGGCAAAGTATCTTCTGTTATGAGGTACAAGTCTATTCACTTCATTACTTGCACCTCAAAACGCATTATCAAGGCTTCCTAACAAGGAACAAGAAAATGAGGTAAAACATGTACGACGTGAATTCATATAATATTATTAAGACGCTGAAAATCAACGCTGATTACTTCTAAGGTATTACTATATATATTACTAAATGGTCATAATAACAAAGCACAAGAACTCAGTTCAATAGAAAAATGAAAGATTAAAACTTTCCTTATATATTTCATTTATTAAATTTAATTAGATTTCAAGATCAATCATTATTCCGTTCTAATTCATTGTTTTGCTTGACGTAAAAAGGGGCAGAGGAAACCTCATCGGAATATTCATGAAATTATATTCGGCCTCAAAACGGATCGTGCAGACCAAGCATATTGCATTCATTAAAGCAATATTGCGCCAAAGCAATAAACCAACAACATTAATTTACTGAAATAATGATGCGGTTCATGAGCGGGTTCGGTCACTCGCCTAGGCGGTGGACAACTTTACGCATACTATATAAATATTGATAGTTATAATTTATACAAACATGATAATTGATTCGTTTATTTCGAGAAAGCTCACAAGTAGAAATTACTGAAGTATCCTTTTTTTTTTTCCTCAAAATCAATTAGCTGAATTTAGAATGAATTGTAATATTTTTATTTTCATAGAATATGAGTATTTCTTGAAATATTTATGCCTATAAATTGTAATGCTGAGATAGTTTTTTTTCTGGATTATTTAAATACCTACTTCAATTTGGGATTCGTACCCTTTATAACATACCGATTCATTAAAACAAAACAAAAAAAAAGTTTGAATAAATTTAATAATTATATTAACTTTATAGTTGTGAAACAAGTGCTATATTTATAATGATAATAAAACTAAAATAAACCCTACATTAAATAACAGTAAAGAAAAAGGCAGAGCAAGAAAAGCAATATAAAATATTTTCCTGAATTATAAGTATATAAAGTATTTTTTTTTAATTCCATTATTTTTACTTCTCAAAATGGCTGAAGAATACATAACTCGTTGATTTTCTTTTTTTTTTTTTAAATATGAACTTTTCTGAAAAGATATTTTGAAAGGGGTGTCATAAGAAATGTCTTTAGTAACATTTAAAGATAAAGTTATAAATAAATAGCATCTCGTAACACTTATTTTTTATTTAACTTCATTCAGAACAAATATTCTTTTAAAAAATATATAAGCTCCAACGTAACGTACTGTAAGCTTCGATTTTTCAACTTCTGAATGCATAGCCTTTCTAGTAATAATTTTAAATTAAGATATATAGAAACTAACAAAGGTCAACAAAATAGACTGAGAAGTTAATGATCAATAAATTAATATCGACCGGATATTGTAATAAAACTAAAACGTGAAGTACAGTCACTGAACTGTACACAAGTATAATATATAAAAACATGACATATAAGGTTCAAAAAGGATATATAAAGAATTAAATTTACTAAAGGGGACAGTTATATGTGAAAGAGTTTGTTTCCAAAATTCATTGAATAAGAATGAATCAAGAAATAGAAAAAACAAAAAAAAAATTCTAACTATTTATAGAAAATAACCTATTTTATATATTTTATTTTATACCAGATCGGCCTGATGGGCCTTACATGGTTGATATAACCGTTATATTATATATATA
>NW_027106126.1:698423-713900 GCF_000696795.3 Halyomorpha halys | reverse complement strand
TAATAACAAAAAATAATGATATTGGAACACTTAAATAAAACAAACAATTGCCATCTTATAGTAAAAAGAAACTACTTAATTTGAAAAAGGGACGAGAGAAGAAAATAGAAAAATAAAAATAATAATAATGAATAAATAAAATGAGCAATAATAAAAAGTAAGATTATGAGTATGATTATATAAGAAGACTAAGAATTAATTTTATATTTATTAAAATTTATAAAAGAATGTCCTGCAGCAGTCTGGGCTTTAGTCTTCGGGTTGAAGTTGGGTTTCCCAGGTTGTAGGTCACTGCTCCTTTAACTGTCGGCAACTGGGAGTGGAACTTCATGAAGCGTTTTTTGATGTAATCCTCTATTGACTCCAAATATAATATAATTCGGGAGAAAATAACCTAGAAGGTAGTGATATGGAGTAAAGGAAAGAGCTAGTTTAAGTTGGTACACCAGCCAGAAATATTAGAAACCACTGAGATTACCGAGAATAAAAATTTCAAACCATAAGCATCAGTAGAAGCCGTATGTGGTCGTAGGCTCTGTGCTTTGAAAATTTTGTTCTTGTACTAAGAACAGGAGTACACTCAACACCAATGATTTTCACCAACTACTTGAAGGGTCAGGTACACATTTTAGAAAGTCCTCGGTCTGAGAGTTGTTCCATGATTATTTTTCTTATTTTAATTTCCTACTTCTCTTTTGTTAGGTAACACATTTTTTTATATATAAATTTGTTTACATCAGTCATGAGAGAGTCATTATGTTAAAGATATTACTAAAATCCAAGCTCAATCCGAAGGAATCAAAAATTCAGAGAATAAAGAAAACAGGAAGGGTGACGATATAGTGAAAAAATATGGCGACCTAAGGAACAATGTTTCTTGTATAAAATAAGTTAAATCTAAGCATTTTTCATGAAGCTTTCACTAAAATGAAATAAATAAAAAAATAATAAAAGCAATTAATGTAATTTTACAAAATACGGAAACAAGGAAGTAATTATTAAAACATTGTACAAGGCTTCACAAAGTAAGGGCATTTCAAGTGTAACTTCAAAGCTCTTCTAATATATTAAGTAGTCTACGCCAGAAGGAAAGGACGGTATTTAATATCCACATCCATATTTCAAGATCCCGTTTATATTAAAGAGAAAAAAATTGAGATGAATTAATTTTATGAAGAAAACATTGAAATTTTATACGATTGTTTAGAAAAGTCCTATTTCATTTCTTTTTTTAACGTTCTTTGTACGAATTTAATTCTTCTTCATTCTTTGTAAAAAAGTTGATTAAGTTTTACATTAATATTTCTTAAGTTCTATAAAATTAGTCAGCTTTGTTAAAGAAATCAGCACAGGTGTTATTATTTTTTCGAAGAAACGTCATACAGAAAATGCCAGTAGAAGCGCAGTTATTGTAAGTACTAATGGGATTAATTTGTATTCATTCTAAAATTGACGGTATAGGAATTCGTAACTTCAGAACGAGAGAACTCACGGGTTTTGAAGAATTGATTTCCACACGATCAATATCAATTTAGATTAATATGGCAACAAGACTAAGAAAAGGTTTTGAAACATTGTGTTATTTAACAAATAATTATGATGTGCTCAGTGTATTAGCATGTTATGTAATTAACTAACTGGCAAGTTTCGCCAAGGTATCCCCATCACTAGGACTAAAAAAAAAATAGATCACAATGACAATATATGAGATTGAAATGTTTTATCAATATTATTTCTACAATGTTTTTGGTTTTATTTTTTTTATTTTATATAAAATCCATCCCAAAATTTTTTCCCAAGCAAATACCAAAAATAAATGTAGAATTAGACGATTTTACTAACAAACCATTAAAAAAAGATATTTTAAATTAAATAAAGAATATTAAAACAACATATTAATTCGTTAATTGTAACTACACTCATTACCAGGTACAGAAAAAGCAAACTTACTTTCGTTGTTTTGTGACTAAACTTTTCAGCATTTATTTTCCTTTTTTTTTTTAGAATAATCAAAATTATTAAAAAAAAAGAAGATAAAAATGAAAATTATTTTTCAATTATTATGAATTATTGGAATTTGTAACTAAACTAAATTTATAAAATATTAATTTTCAATTCCAAATAAAATGACTGACCGTAGAATCTGAAGAACATGGTATGGTGTGAGGCCAAAAATTATTATTAATTTTCAATAAATTATAAATTATAAATATAGATCTTTTAATTTTTTTTAAAACTTTAGTTTGCCCTTATATCTAATAAAAAACTGAAATGTTTGTCATAGTAGTGGTATATTACAGGAATAAATAAAATCAATGAACAAATAAAATGATTTGATTAATTTATTTCAGTAAACTAAGGTACTACTTTTTTATAATTATTTTTTCGTAACTGGGTTATCCTATGAAATTGTGTATCTGAATGCAAAAATTTATTTGAGATATAAGCAAAGGAGAAAAAAAAAATTGATAAATAGTCATGATAACTCGGTGAGGAATCAACCAATCTAGTGTAAAAGTAATTAAATTGATAAAATCGTTTTAAAATATTGTTAATATTGGTATATGCTAAAGAGGAGAAACCTACCAGTGATTATCCAGAATTGACCTAAGAATGTTTACGGTTTTGTAAAACCATATGAGAAGCGTCTTGTTGGAGATAAGCAGAATATTTTAAACTATCACAATTTGGACTGGCTAAACCTGCGTGGAGGATAATTTCAACTATTGCGAGACTTTAACGGTTTAACAGTAATTCCCCTACCTTGTGTAGGTAATTTGAGTGGGAAGCTAACACTTGCTAATAACTGGGCGTCGACGGACGGTAACCATCGGACCGAGCAGCGAGCCGACCCTACGTGCATACAGAGGAACTGACTCATGAATGATACATGTACCAGGCAGATGGTTGAGTGAGGTAGTGAAACCCCTCATTTCCAGGAAACCCATTATTACCGATCTATGAGGAATTAATTGGGACTAATATAGTTGTCTGGTAGTGTGATATCAAGTCGTCTGCATTCGAACAATGCCGCATGGTTTTCAATATCGCTACCTCTCAAGAATATTAACTTGATGCCGGTTTATGAATCAAAATTAGTCTGGGATATTATATATTTGGGTACCTACTTGGTCTTGCAGAAAACTATTTATGGGTTAGTTTTCATCTAAAGGTAATTAAACCTTATTTGTGAACAGCGTATTCCAAAACTGACGGATAGATTAGGACATGCCTTGTCGAACACTAAGCCTAATTTCAGATCTATCAACTAACTTTATGGCTAGCTAGTGAGTTAGATTAGCCTTCCTTCCCTTTGGTCGTCCACGAGGGGTTGTATATATAAAATAAATGGATTCAGAACATTGTATTTTTATTTCAAACGTTTTTTCACCATAAAGCATTTGAAATTAAAAAAACTTTCACAAACGATCAAAATATTTACAGTATTTTACGTTTATGGATAGTTGAATACATATTGTTTTTAGTATAAATAAATACTAATATATCATTACAAAATTCAAGAAGTTAACATCCTTAATAAATTATTAAATATTTGATTTAGAGGCGGATTTCAATCAAATATATTATAATAATATAATGAGTAAAGCGCAGAATAAATTTGGGATTGAGGTAAAGAGATGGAATAGTAATTTTCATTCCATTAGTGTAATTGGTTCCCATTAGTCTTTATGAAATAGAATCATTGTTTAAAGCGGACAACCCCTTCTTTTACGCCTAAAAGACAATAAGTTTATATATTCCTATGGAATAATGAAAGAACAACCACTGTTATTATCACTCACATTGCGAGTGCTAATTATTTTTATTAAATATCAATATTTATGAACATTGAACGTGAATAATGTCTAAAAGACTATTATCTTTACGTAATGCCAATTATTGTAAATATAAATAATTTTGTTCAAGACATTATTTTACTTTATGTTTAATTTTGTTTTTTTATTTATTTTATTATTATTATTTTCTTTTTCTTATTTTGCAATCATTTAATTTATTTATTTGTACATGTAATATGAATGAGCTCTGTGATCCCTATTACCATTGATACAATAATGAATATAAGAAAAAATGTGAAACAACACAATATACATAAATAAATAAATGTCAAAACATTGATCGCAAAACATAAGTTATTTATACAAATAAATAATTATTTTGTGGTGATTGGAGTCCGAATACTTTTGTTCATATTTGTCCAAAAGTGATTCTGCATCAAAGATAAGAATACTTACATTGGGAGGTCCATATTTCAGGAAAAATGTCAATATTACAGTTGGAAAGGGCTCTATTCATGTTCTTCAAAGTGAAAAAGAATAAATTCACAACTTATTCATGATAGAATTCACTTATTGAATTATGTCTCACAATCCTGGCGAACATTTTAAAGTACTTAGAAATGAAAACCCCCTTACTTGAAGCTTGGTTTGCAATTTTCTCTCTCTGCTTTAAAATAAGGTGTGACCAGGCTGAGAATAGGTCACACAAGGCTCACCCACTCTTATCTTATTTTAAAAGAAACGCCTCCGAACTGCCAGTATTGCAATAAAAAATTGACAATATTCAAAGAATGCCCATATTTCACATCACACCTCAATAGCTTAGGATTAAACCTAGATATTTAAAAAACCCTCGGAGACGGTTATAAAACAATAGAATTAGTGTTTCAGTTTTTAAAATCAACAGATTTACTAACAAAAATATAACATTAAACAGAAAATAATAATCAAATTTAAATATAATAAAATGATAAATAAAATTAAGCAAAATGAAGTAAGGTATAAATGGCATTGATGACCAATGATGTTTTGGGCCACTAAAAAAAAGAAACAAATCTGCTAATATTATCGCAATATGTTGAATAAAAAAGATAATACATATATTTTTCAGATGTGCAACAATTGCAACAAACAAAGAAGTACTATGTTGATCTCAAGTTACAAAGTGATACTATGAAAATAATATGTTAAATAAAATTACAAGTTTATATTTATAAATAAAATGGTATAGATTATGTTGGAAAATATTATTATATAATGTTAGGTTCAATTTTATAGTCAATGATAAATACATACCGTGCCGTATAAAATGTGCTAAATGTGTTGATTTCGTGACGGCTGAGATGAAGGCAGAGATAGACACCGGGCAATAACTAGGCCACGTGATGTAGATAAATTAGTGAGTGCTTTCAAACGGAAAATATAGGAAAAAAATGGACGAAAAAAAAAATGATAAATAGGGAGGCATTGGTGGTTGACGGGGGCCCTTGAATCAGCCCTGAGGAGGGAAGGGCCAGTATTAAGAATTCTCTGTAGGATCAACTGGCACTCAGCTCCCCACCGTCAATGATTGATGACTGGGGTTTACTGAGAAAGGTGCAAGAGCTCCTTTAAATTTCAATGTTCTATTAATATTCAAAGTTTAAACTCCTAACGTCATTAGCATCGAATATAGAGGGATGACATTTCATACATTTGGGGGTAAATACCTAGGCCAACTTTGGCTTCCATCCATCAATATTGTATGACGTCTCCGAAACTCATCTTTAAATGGAGTTTGAGTTTTCTCTTGGATCTAGGTCAAGCGGTTGACTTTATACTGAATATCTTAACTCAAGTGTATAGTTTCATTACAGATTCTTTTTTTTATCATTATTTTATATAATAGCATTAGTACTTTTTTTTCATAAGAGCCTTTAGAACTTATATAGAGTGATTGAAACGTCACTTATTAAGAATGGAAATAGGGTCAACTTGGTCAAACTACTGACTAGTAACTGCAATGAATTATCAAGAAATAACGTAAGCTCAGGATTGAAAATGTTTCCTTTTTGCAGATACATTCATCTCAGGCTTCCACTAAAGTTATTAGATTCAACTTCATCATCGAGACATTTCTTTTATTGCAAGTTTACTTCCAGCGGAACGGTCCCTTCACGTTCCATTAATTCCATGGCGTAGCCTTAGGCTATAGCTAGACTATACCGCTTTAGCTGGACTGATATCAACACCTTATAATGCCACAAGGAAATCAAAGGGAGAAGACTCAGTAAAAGTATATATAATAAATTTCATGTATTGTATGTACGAAGTACTAATTTTATTTTAATGAAGGGTAGGGAAAAAATCAAGTATTTCATTTTATAGATTTTACGTGGCTTTGAAATCTATCAGTTTTAAATGAAAAACATTAGAAAGTAGCAAATATACATTTATGACATCCTTATTTTAAATTTTCTTTATTAATACGTGATGGTTAAGACATTAATGACCATATTTGGTTTAATTTCAACATGTTATCTACCAACAACCAACAACTAATCATAAATATTTATGATTAAGTTAACCAAATATCCATCTTCTTCGTTCTCTTTCTCCATAGTTACTTTCAGCGTGGAAGCTAACCAAATATCCTCGTTATAATTTTTAATTAATTCAACATTATTATTTAGCATCGTCATACCAAGAGCAAGATGTTACCACCATCTATAGGCAAGCCTGCTAACCAAAAGCCAGCTATTATGGAACTCAAGAGAACTAAGTGGATGATGGAAGACAATAGAAGTGTTAAGCTCATAAATGGTTCTCGAATTAAAAAGAATTTCATAATCATTAAGTAAATTCACATCAGTACCAAGCAGAAGGAGTGAAATAAAGATAAAAAATATATAAACGAAATGAACTATTTATAAATATATATTGTAATGTAATTACAATCAGGCAGTGGGTTGCTCAGTGGTAAGGCACTGTAATATTAACTCCAAGGACACGTGTTCGAATCTGGCTGTGTCTGATAATTATTTTCTTTTTTACTGTAGCCATTAGTAAGCCCTGTGGGTTCGGGAGTCCTCCAGGGACTACTCAGCCTCATAAAGTAGTTACCCTTAATTGAGGAAAAATCTTGCGATCGAGCGTAACTCTTACCGAATCACCTTCTTGCACAACCGTTGTTCTGGTATCAGTACTTCTTAAAAAAGTACTGCATTCGTACTTTATATACGGTACTTTTTTTTAATTGCAATTTAATAAGGCAAAATTGAGCTTATGCCATTCTCAGAAGAAATTAAATGAAAAAAAAAATTGAAATAGCATGGTAAACACATTCGAACCTAGCTAGGTCCTTCAATTGTGAAGGAAAATACAAGATTCTAGAAGATCCTAGCACTTCTCTCTCAACCGCGTTTCAAAGACGCGAGGCGGAAAGAGAGCGCTAGCCGCAGACTCTCAGGAAATGAAATAATAAATAGATGATTGTAGTAATATACTTTACAGGTATGCAGAGCCAAGAGTAAATGAAGAATATTCGATCAAAATTCAATATATTCTCTTTATGAAAGATATTATTTTAAAACTATGATGGAAGCATCTCGTGTAAATAAATAAACTTTTCTTTTCTTTTTTTTTTTTGATCTTGTTAATTTGTAAAACTTATTTGACAGGGGAAACACACATTTTGATATAAAACTGAATAAGTTGAATTTGAATTAGGTTTGAGGTAGAACTTTAATTAGTAAAAAAAAAATTAACTTCTATAAGTTTATATGTTAACTTCTGATATAAAACTCTTTAAACGCTTTTTCGATACTCCAGTTAAAATGATTATACAAGATCCCATTTAACCTAATTACAACCTATTATTTTTCAAGATGACGAAGAAACTCTTTATTCAAAAGTCAGTATATCCATGTATGATGTCTTTGTAGCCAACTTAGTAAATAAGAAACCGATACAGTTTTCAGACAAATGAGCAGCCAAACACGGACAGGATAGCATCATGCTCGGCGAGTACACCCTAACACCGAAATCCTTTGACGAGAACCTTCCAGGTGGATGGGTTTTGATCATCACACCGCACTGTTGGCCTGGCTATCTATAGCTATTAAAGGCTATCACGGTATTGAAGTGTACAGCTAAAATATTCTTCAAAGAAATTTGTCAAAATTGTCATAACCTTCTGTTTAATTATCACTTTATTACATTTCCTCAACAGTGATTTGTACTAAAAAAAACCTGAAATGTATAGTAAGGGTAAGTATTGTGATCACTTTCTCACTTACCTATATAAAAAATAAAAATAAATATTAAAATAGCAAACTAATCGCATTGGAAAAAGTTTTTATTATTATTTTCAATAATGAGCCTTAGAAATTGATCCAGAAAAAAAACAACAAATAACACCTCAAATTTTGAGGTTTTACGACTCAGAATACGTAAAATCAAAAACGAATGAAATATTCTATCATGTCTTATTTTGTAATATAATATGATAATTGATTCAAATAATAATCCATTGTCTTCCTAAAATTAAAGCATCCTAAACTATTTTATTAACCGGAGTTAAGTAAATTAAACTACAGGTCATACTTTTGAAAATATTTGCGGTTAAAATAAAAACAGAATTGTCGCAACACGTTGACAATTGACCGGTTGTCACGGTTGAGTTAGCACAATTGTTAGAAATTATTAAAACACTAATTTAATATAAAACACAACTTGAGTTTAGTGCTTAAGAACATGATTGGTAAAAGAAAAGGAATACAATTCCACTCAACTATATTTCTTAAATAATTTCTAGTTTATTATATAATCAATAGAGAAAATAATATTCAGAATTATCGTCTGTTTTTTGTCTGTTACTACCATAAATAATAACAAAAAATATCATTAACCACACAGCTTTGGGAAAATTTAATAAAGAAAGCATTAGAATGAGCAAGACAGAAAGAATTATGAATGTTTTGTGTATTTACCTGACTCTAAGATAAGTAGAATCCGTTATCGAAGCTCGCGTTGGTTTGAGCGAAAACTCTAGAGTGCTGGTTAGAATGGAGTTGATTCGATTCCAAATAAGGTCAATTAACATTAATTTCGTAGCACTTGGATTAAGTGAATCTTGATACTCCCACTCTGGTTAGAAATGGCCTACAACCCTAAGGTCAATCTGCCAGACCGGTATCCCCTCTTTAGCACATTGCTTTTTGTTATAAAATGATATCACAAAAACAAACAAAAAAAGTACTAAAGAATTCAAGCAAAACATCATATCGACAAAGTGATTACTTATGATTGTCATTTGATTGAAGAAGGATAAGGTCAGATAACCAAAACAGAATTACAAATACAGTAGAGACATTCCACATTCCATACTAAGAAGACATTCTAAATCACCAATGAGACAGATAATTTAAAAAATAAAATGTTTACATGTAGTAAAAATTCCTATTTGATTACTAACAAGAGTATCAAACGACACTCTTCAAAGGCCTTTACGTAACCGGAATTAATAAAATATTAATTTTAATTTCATTCTTTTATTGTTTTATTTATTTAATTTATAGTTTAAAATTGACATATTTGACGTGAAGCAATGCAATAATTTATATATGAAGAGTTGAATTCCTTCTAAAACAATTAACACATAGGAATAGTATTAACAAACAGCCTCTGGTAACTATGAAAATGTTTCTCTAGAATAAGCTTGTTATAGTGATCAAGTAGTCTGCTCAATATGAGTAAACCTGCCAGTACATTTTTAGTGAAACTTCTTTAAAGTATTGCGAAATTGACTCATTACTGAATAGTTAATGATGTATAAATATGTAAATACACAACAGAAAAGCTAAGAAGAGGAATATGCTATATGGAATTTCAAAAAAGAAATTTTGCTTGGAAGGATGTTTTTAAATACTCCTTTCTTCTTTATTGCATATTTTTCCTAAAACTTAAAATTTAAGTAGTCCTAAAAAGTTGAAAAATTAAAATTAGTCTTCATAATAGAAATATAAAATTATTTAATGCAACTGGCTTTCTCTTAGCACTTCAAACATGAACCAAATTTTAGGTTTTAAGTGGAAAACTTTAGTTTTTATGTTTGCATATGTGTAGTGAGTTTTTAATAAGTTTAATTTGATTCAGATAAGGTTAGGTAAGCTTTTCATACATTTATATTAAAAATCAAAAACTGATGATTATTATTAGAGGATTTAGATGTTTTATTCACATTCTGAGTTTTTACTGCACGATTTTGCACATTTTGGGATTTTACAGCACGGAAATCCTGTCTCTAATCATGACGAAACAAACCCAGCCCTTTATATTATCATTCAAGGCAGTGTTGCTAAATAAAAGTGAAATAGGAATACAAAGAATTCATTGTCTAACAAAAAAGATTTTTTTTGGTTTAAATTAGTTTTAATATATCTTCATTGAATACTGTTTATATACTACAAGTATATACAAACCCACATACGCAAAAAATAAATTATATATTTAGTTGCCATATTATGATTGATTATAGTGAGGGAGGTTCACATAAAGAAATGTTTTCATCAAAATGATTCCACTCTCACAGCGGTAAACAACGAACGATAGTTTAGAGTATGCTCCTGATACATGACTGGGAAGTAACAATCTTTTACAACAGACATTTCCTCTTTATAGGTCCATAAACCTCCTACTTTTACACTAGCTATAATTTTTTCCTTGTTTTACTCCATCACCTTACCTACTTTGGTATAATGCTTGTAAGTCAATACAAAATGTTGACCACTTTTTGATAAAATTATAACATGCTTCTTTTGAAACTAACATTCAACAACAGGAATTTATAATGTTTCTAATTTTTATGTAAAGTTGTCCGTCAAAGAATTAAATTTTAGGTTTAAAAAGAATGTTCTCAGAAGTCTGAATATAATTTTTTTTTATTTGTGGTGGATATATATTATGCTAGTTTCAGAAAAACTTCAGTTTTCAATTCATCTTCCTTAAAACTTGGAGTTTGAACATTGTGGTTACTCAAAGCTACAATTAGCTAGCCAGTAAACTGCATATATCTGTTTCATGTCATATTGATTTAGTATGTCATGGTTCGTTCACATATTTACGGTGTTATATATTGTATATTCTAGAATATGCACTCACAATACAGATCACGGTTGGCACGCACGATTCCAACGAGAGTCACATTCCAGCTTTTCATGTTTAAATAAACCTACCATTGTTAATGGTATTAAATATGATATTTAAAATTAAATTAATTGCTTCGTAAAATGGATAGAAAGAGTAAAATGGATAGAAACTATAACTAAGAAAAAAAAAAAACTTTATTATTTTGACTTGCTGGCACTTAATTTATAAAATAAAAGTACAAGTAAAAATTTTAAAAAATGTATAAAATATAGAAATGAACTAAATGCCATTACATTACTTTTAGCTTAGATAAAACGAATGTAAGATTTAGAGTTATAATTAATATAGTCAATAAAATACTACTTCAGAAAAAGCTTAAACCCTATAAACGATCTCCATATCTCGATATAGATTTTGGTAGCATTTGCAGTTATCCCCGGATAACTGCAAAAGTAACCAAAATGAAAACACGTAGGTGCGATCGAAAATTTAATTGAACAAATCGAATCAGAACCCTTGAAACACTTAAAACCATCCCAATTATGACTATAACTTTTAAAGTAATAATAAAACGAAACGCGCATGTGCGATTAAAAATCCGATTAAACAAATAGAAAACCCACTTTTTATACGATCTCCATATCAAAGAAAAGTAAAAATAAACAGAAATTTCTATTCAGAAACAGAATTAGAACAACCAAAAATGTAATAAATGTTCCCTTTAAAAATATAATTATTTTATAAGCATTAAAAAATCAATGAACAGAACAGAAAACAGTATTACATATTTTATTATTGATATAAATTTAGAATGAATATGGCGAAATTATTTGAAAAGTCAGAATTCAATTTAACATGATTACAATAATTAATAAATGAGATAAAATATAATTTTTATGAAATTATTCTAGTCAGGTTGAATTTCAATTGAAAAAGAAAAAAATACAATTAATTTAGAATAGAACTGGTTTCAATTGAACTGGAAAAAAATTACAATTGATTGGGAAAAGGTTCCAATTGATTTAGAAATGATTTATATTAAGTTTATTATTTTTTTTAATACATCACCTATAATTTACTAATCAGTACATCTAAGAAGATATGAAATAACATCCCGTTATTTAAAATAATTGGTATTATAAGATAGGGTTTTAAGTAGTTGGGTTTTTTTTTTAATTAAATTATTTTTTATCCATATAGTGGTAAAATCCTTAAAATCAACACCATCAAATATATTAGTAACGCATTTTTTAAAGCAGATTGAATTTGACCCCTAATAGAAATATTTTTGTTCCAATTTTTCGGAGATAGTTTTTTTTTTTTAAAGGGGAATCAATATTTTACGAATTTATTTAAACAAGTATTATTAAAACTATCATACTTATGAAGATAATCATAGCAGTTTGAATTTCAGTAGATTTAACAACCCTCAATTTAAAATTGTTTCGGTCCAAAATTTTCTGAGATAGTAAAAAAAAAAAAAAGGGACCTTTTAGAATAGCAACCAATATTTTACTACTATAATTCAACAATTAAAATTTTCTTCAAAGTGCTGATTTTCGAAATTAGTTAGCTTGATTAAAGCTATTTAACATCTTAGATAATTTTCTAATTTTTTATGTTTTTTCAACAAGCAATTAAGTAAGATTCTTAATTTACTATCTTCAATAACTCAGAGCTCAATTTAATTTAAAAGCTTTTCATTTTATTTTTATTTATCTTACAGCAGTTTTTTTAAGAGTTGTTAGGTTTTTGTAAAATTCTTTTTCATTAGAATAGAAAATTTATAGTTTTAGTAGAAAATCAAAGGAATGTAAAAAAAAAAAAAAGAAAAGAAAGAAACCATATCGCTGTTATAGAGATAATTAAGGAAGTTGTTAACGACACGCGATATTCCAGCATGAAGAATGGATTATACTAAATTAAGCAACTTCGATTAAACTAATTTAAAATTGATATACTTAAGGCTTGTATAGCACAACGGGGGGTAATCAGCGGCAAACTATGGCTGAAGTAGTAGCAGAAAATATACTTTTACAATATAAAAACGTAAGTCCACCTCAGGTACATTTGACTTTGTGTTAACTAGATTATAATTAATTTTATTAAATTCATGTATATACTTTATACTATATACTTGTAGGTCTAGAGTAACGGTCAATAATAAAATTATATTAATTACATTAAGGCTACGTTTCCCAACTTTATTGTTTGTATAGTCATCCCCTATTAAAATTCTATATCAAAAATATATTCAGTTAATTTCAAAATATAAATTTGATCCTGTCAAATAAAAAACAAATCAGTACTGCTACAACTCCTGAAGGGTCAGGGCTGCAGTAATTTGTAAGGAAGTACTGTTACTAGACGAACGGTTACAAAAGGAGTTGAGTTGGTCAGAATTATATTTATAATTATATTCAGATATAATATTAAAACTTTAACATGAATTTATGATGATTTTAGAGTTCTAATATTATTAAAATTGTATCATGAATGTCAAAAATAAAAAAAAACAAAACAGGAAATATCTATTTTGTTAACTTATACAATTTTAAGCCTGTTATGATTAGAAACATTAATCGAAGAGCCAAAAATAATAGGTATTTAATTTTACTGAGTCTTTTATCCAATTATTTAATAAGAAAATAATTAAAAGAAATAATTATGAAACATGAGCGCACCATTGAATTAATCCAAATGAGCTTACTTTGCGATAACTTGTTATATCTGAAGAGCTAACCTGTGATTTGCTGATGAGATGATTTCAGTTTAATCCGGAATATGGGAACAGCTTACTGAATTTCCAAGTAAATTAGGCGGAAAAACGCTCTGAAAGCATATGCATGGTTCATCACACATGTTTAACTGCCCGTGACTTACTCTTATAAGATTACTAAAATACTATATATAATTTTATAGGATCTTTTTAATGATATTAGCTTTTTTTAATTTTATATAGATTGGCTTTTATGTCCCAAGAATCAATCTAGAAATATTTTGTAACGTGAGAGAGAGAGAGAGAGGTGCTAATATACGAAAGAAGGTTTAGCAGTAAAATAAAAAATTGGGTGTTTGTGCGTAACAGAAACTTCTTTTTATTATCAGCTCTAACACGTTAAGTTAATGTCCAAGAGCCAAGGGGAAAAATGGAAGTTATTTCACCACAATTTTTTGTTGCTCTAATTAAAACTGTCAAAATTTATCAGAGAGACGCGCTGGGATCTTAAAGAGTCCTCTTCTATCCCTCAAACGGAGAGGATAGAGTGATAAATATTATATTTAAACGAACTAATGTGACTGGTGATTATTTTTTGTTTTATTTATTATAATTTTTTAATGTACATAGTTTGGTTATGTTCATTTTCTTTATTCTTCTGTTTATATATATTTGGAGTGAGATTTTATTTAATTGTATGCACAGTTTTATCATTCATTTATTTATTTTTATTGTTCTTTTATTTTTTTTAAATTTTAGTGTGAATGTAATCATCATCATGATGACGAATGCAATCATCACTATTCCCAGCAACGTTGAGACAGACTGTAATATCTATCAATATATAAACTTTTGATATTAAAAAAAAAGTCAAAATTGATGAAGGTGCCAATCAGAGTTGAAGGAATAAAAAATTGACAAAAAAAAAAAAAATCAAATGAAAAACTAAAAAAAAAAATTACCTTTCCTTTTTTTTTTTTCAAAACTTAATACATACATAACACCCAAAATCTCAATAGAACACTATTTAAATAAAGTTTACATTAAATAGTTCTCGAGACAGTTTTTCAAATTGCAATTTTTTTTTTATATGTATTGAATTATAAATATTTTGTGAGTTTATTTTGGCAAATATCGTAGAATTAAATACTCCCTACGAACAAAGTACTAGCTATTAGTAATCAGTTTTCAATTAAGGAGTTAATAATATATATCAGGAATTATTAGATGTACATACGGTTTAAAATACTCAAATTAAAGCACTGTACTATAATTCAGTTATTGTTTATATTCGTAGATTATATCAGCAGCAGTTTTATGGTATTTATCAAAATAAATGCTCAAAATTTTGAAAATTTCGTTATTTGGAATAAAACGTTGCCTTTCAGAAAACTCTGCCTCTAGGCTCTAATATTGAACGTTAAGAGCTTTCTCTACAATAGTTCATCTTTTAGAAAAATTACTCTACTTTAAATGATGTGCTATGAAGTACTTTATTGTCGGTAGTGTTATGGAAATGGAAATATCTTAGGTTATCCTCGAATAAAATAAAATTCACCCTAAATTATTCAATATTTACATTTTAATGGCAAATATCGTATCCGTGATTTAGTCAAGATAAAAAATTCATTAAATTTAGTGAAACACGCCGATATCCAATTTAATACATTTTTTTTTTTTTTTTTATTATTTATTTATTGTAATTTACAACTGTACAAAATAATACAACAGGTAAATATGTAGTATGTTTCATATAAACTTGAAAATCTTGGGAAGGAACCACCCATTGGTGGTACTTCAAACATTAATTTAAACTAGAAGGTCCCGTGGCCA
>NW_027106126.1:687966-696933 GCF_000696795.3 Halyomorpha halys | reverse complement strand
TTTTAGTAGCTTTTTAGTAGTTCTCCATAATGATTTGTCAGTGGTATTTAAGTTTTCTGTTAAGTTCTGGAAATGTTGTATTCTGTGTTTTCTAATTTCTGCTTTTAGTGTGTTAGTCAATTTATTGTAATGAGTTTTGTCCGAGGGATATCTTGTTCGGTGCCACCTCGCTCTTGCCCGACGTGTTTCTGTTAATAACTTTAATACATTAAAAAAAATATCATATTACACATAAATCTGTACTGATTAGTAAACGTTATTTAAATTAATATAAAATACTATAAATTATACATCTTGTTAATAAGTATAATTAAACTCGTTTCATATTCCCTCCTGAATAATTAACCAATGAGAGCTACCTTAAGTTATATCAAAACCCCTCAAACACTGCAGCTATAAAACAAAAATGGAAATAGAATTCCCTCAGTCGGACGGACTGAGACATTAAAGTCAGGAAGGATCAACATTATGAATCTCCATATATCAAAGTAAGAGTGCCGCTCGGGTTATAAGGAAAGTTTTCTCCGCGGAGGTTCCACTTGCAGAAGCAGCGGTGCTTTTTAAGTTTGACACCTGCAACATATATCACAGCGCAGTTTGCCTAGTATCACATGTCAGAGTTTATCTGAGGTGAGAGGCGGCGAAAAATGTGCAAATTGGTAAGTTATAATATTGCTATATAATACGTATGACCTAATAAAATATGAAGATTGCATGTAGTGCCTGAAATATCCCTGATAAGATGAAATATGCCTGAAGTAAAATATCAAATCCATTTATAGTTTATATGTAACCATTTTCATAACTGCTTACAATGAGAAATCGTTAATTATTTAAAATAAACAAATTAAAGGTAGATTACTATATAGGAAGTAATCTCAAAATTTGGTATTTAGTTTAATCAGACTTTTTAAATAGGTTCATATGTTTTTGAGTGGGTTCATACAATCTAGTAGTAATATTGAATATAATTATATTTTAGAAAGGGTTAAATATAAATCGTTTTTGAAAAACTGGAAAATCTATAATATAAAGCCATGGTTCCCAATCCATAAAAGTCTGCGGACCACTAAGCCTGAAAATTGAACCATGTGCGGCCCACCATCACTTCCAAAGTGTATTTTGAGACACATCTTGTGCATTTGTCCTTTAAAACCTTTCAGCTGACACACAAGGATAAGTGAATATAATAATCAAAATAACTGTAATAATAGACGGTCACAACATTATGTGTTGCCAGACCTTCGTTTGGTCCATCATAAATCTCTTGCAGTTCATGGACAACTGATTCGGTAAGTCGATTTTACCTAAAAAGTTGAAAATGGCACATATACAAAAACAAAAACCTCACAGATTTCTAAGATAAGTTAAAGTAATAAGTATACAAAATCTACCGCAAGATTATTCTCCAAATACAATAAATAATACCCACATTAGACCCAAATTATGTTGGATGAACCCCCGCTATTGATATGGGTAATAATAAATCCATTTAACTTTATATGCAAATGCAGATTTCTAAGATAAGTTAAAGTAATAAGTATACAAAATCTACCGCAAGATTATTCTCCAAATACAATGAATAATACCCACATTAGACCCAGATTATGTCGGATGAACCCCCGATATTGATATAGGTAATAATAAATCCATCTAACTTTATGCAACCAAAAACATTGGGGTTTAATTTATCTCACATTCCCAACCAAAACACTTCTCTCCCTCTTACTTATATATGTTTTTTCCAACGTTAGAATAGATTCAACAAAGTATTGAAAGGCTATATAAATATTAAATCATAGTCTCGAGGTGAAACTTGAACGCCTGATATTTGTACTTTATACACATTTGCCAAAGACAAACATTATTAACACTAGAAGTTTTTCGCATTAAATACACACATAACTCAATCTTTAAGAAATATTACAGTTAAACTGTTTATTTATTTTTCCATAGCATATAGCTGAATAATATTTGAACATCATATCGCTTAAACTAGGGAACATATATTTTGTTATCTATGACTTATGTATTATGTATACAATATTGCAGAGAAGGATCTCCACTGATGCCTGTTTAGGATTCTAGCTTAGAAGTGAATATATATCTGTGTTCGTTTGTTTGTTTATGTATATATATTTATATTTAGTTGTTTGCTCAAATACTTACCACAAGGTTTAAACCGTTAAAGGCTTAAAACGGTACATTTCATCCGGGCTTTAGCACAAGTAATAAAAATGTTCACTCCATCCAATCATTCCGATCTAAGAGGTTGGAAAGTATTTCATGCTACATATATTTTCCCTTCAATATCAAATATTTCATCATCCTACAAGCAAACATCAAAAACTTTTCTATCTCAATGAACAACTTCTGAAGTCGACTCCCATCTAGTTTACCGACCTCCAATATACTCAACTCCACTCAGTTCGCCCTTGGTCACAAGCCTTCACTAACGCGTTAGTTAAACTAAAAATTGCAAGAATATAAACGGAATTTTTGTGAAGTTCTCATTCCCTTCTCGCCCAAATATCCCATGATAATATACAGGCTTTATATTGACTCAAAAAGAAGGAAGGGACTCATTCCCCTCTTATATTTAATAACTTTACTGATATACAGATTTATAGTTTTCCAGTTTTTTTTTTTTTTAATGACCACACCCAGATCATCATCCTTTTATATATTATACACGCTCAATTAACTATCTCCCAACATGTCTACTTTTATTGATGTAATTTTCGGAGTTTTTAAAAGTTTTATTTCAATTAATGAAACAATAGGTACTGACAATTATCGGATTAATCGTTACCATTTTGTTAAAAAATACATAAATTAAATTAATAGGAAAATAATAATAGAAAACAGTGAATTTAATAATAGTTGACACGAACATTGTGCAATTTTTAGTTATATGATCTACCTTCAAAATTACAATTTTTAGTTTGTTTTTTTAAATATCTAATGACGATGACATATTCCATCTATTATACTAATATAACTAATAAAGTAATATTAAATATACACTTAAATTAACTCTTTCATACACTTAAATTAACTCTTTCAGCGCAGTTGCTTGAATGTTAGAAATTTAAGTCAAGAAGGTGAAACCAGTGAGGTTTACATTTTCAAAATCATCAATATTCAGTCAGGACAATTTAACTAAGGAGGCAGTGCTAATGTTAAAAATTAAATATTATTTTTTCCAACCATTTGGGACCAATACAATTAGATTTAAAAATATGTATATCGGTATATTAAATTATAACTAACTGTCATATTATCCAAATATTAGGCAGAAAATTAGTCCGGCAACTCTGGTAAGTGCAATCAAATCAGTTTACCGAGACCACAAGGGGATAGTAAGAATTAATGGTCATACATCGCGGCCTTTCCACTTTTATAAGAGAGTAAAGCAGGGAGATAGCCAAAGCCCACTAATGTTTGTCCTCCTTATGGATAATGTATGGAAGAGCACTAGTAGGTTTTTGGAACCTAACTGTAATACTGGCTCGAGCGATGATATATGGGGATGATATGAGGCTCTTCAGATATCCTTGGATGAATGGAATGAGGAGCAGAAGATAAGAGGTTTGGAAATAAACCACAACAAAAAAAAATTATGTTTGTTGGAAGAGAAAACGCAGAGCCTATGATTTTATGTAATAGTGAACCTCTAGAACCTATGAATACTTATAATCTAGAGAACATAATAAGTAAAGATGGTAAAATATACCAGGAGGTTCTAAATCGAGTGAAGAATGGACTGTATCATCAGATTTCAAAAATACGGATATTTAAATCCGTGTTCCTCCTAGTCCTGCAGTATGGATCAGAAACCTGGACAGCCTTCAACAAGCACGCAGGAAGAATAACGTCAACAGAAATGAGATTCCTCTGAAGAATAGTTGGTAAGACTAGGAGAGAATGTGTCAGAAATGGATGGATTCAGAAGGATCTGGGTGTGAAATCAGTGCGTGACACCATGCAAGAGCGGAAATCGAAGTAGTATAAACACGTCAGTATAATTGACTATACCTGAAAAGCCAGGTAATATTTGGAAGCTAGACCGGTATAAAGATGGCCTCGTGGCAGACCGAGGTGCATGTTCTCTGAGTACACTGGAAAACTAGGGGCAGAAAGAGGACCCATCATCCCAGAGATGAGAAGACTAGCAAGTGAGCTAGATGGACTGAGACTGCTATTTCATGCTTTACGGCACACATGAGTTAGAGGAAGAAGAAGAAGAGTTTAGTCACTCATTTTGCGATGGGAATAGAACTGACCCAAAAAGGACGCTTGAGCATCCGCTTCAAAGCGCTTAAGCCCATCGAGATATCTGAAAGTAAATTCCAATTTTAACTTTTTCTGTGTAGTTTTTCGTATGTAGCACAATTTGAAATATTACTTGGAATCTGTAGGTTCAATATAGCAATCGAAAATTAATAAAAATAAATGTCATACAATATTTATTTCAGTGCTAATAAATAAGGCTTTGATAAGTCAATCTGAATCTACAACGCGTGGACGCGTTAATTGGTTGAGCATGCGGCGAAAAATGAAAGATTGACTGGTGCTGATTGGATGATTTAGCTAAATTAAATAACTTTATGTCTGAATATACCCGCCACTGACAGCGCTAAAAGCAAAACATACGAATCTAATTGGTTGTTAATTAATTTAAATCGTCATAATAATTGTTGGCTCTTTAATATTAGGCCAATCATAACCGAGTTTTATTTTTTAATTTATTTTTTTCTTATTATTGTGGTCTTGTTTAAGAGTTCAACAAATGTCTGATAACCTAACATTTTATAGTTTTTTCATTTTAAAAATAAAAATTTAAATTTGAAAATAAAACATTAAAATAATTTTATATGTTTTTTTTTAATAAACGTAAATTTCGATTGGAAATGAAATATTTTAATCTTAAGGTTTTTTTTAAACTTTCGTTTTAGTTATTTATTTTTTTCTAATTCCAATTAACGATTATTTTGTGTTTTGCAAACCTAAGAATAAAATCAAATTATTGAAATTTCGAGATTAAAATTCGTATGAGGGTCACAAGAAACATTACACATTAACGAAACTTCTCTATCATATTACACCGATATGCCTTTCTGATTCTCGTTTGACTGGACTCTACTGGAATAGGACCGGACACTCCCAATAGGGACAAGAAAAATCGTAGATTACAAAAATATAGGAAATGTGATCATGTTGAATTTACTTTAGGTTGATGTATCTTAAAAATGTATCTTATGGAAAAATTGTCAAAAACAAAAATACTTTTGGTATGTTTGCAGAAATAAGTAGGGGCTGTGAAAACCTCAAATTCGAACAGAGTACCTCAAAAAGATGCAAATACAAATGATCAAAACTCACAGAAACATATTTCAGGTAAGAGGGCCAATTCCTTGGACTATTGGATTTTTTCATTATTTTGTTAAATTAGGCAATTAAAGCAGAAAAATTATTATTAATAATTGCCGTTCCGCCTAACTAAAGGCTATTCTATTCTTCTTTCTGGGTTCAGACCTGATGAAGTCCTTCAAAGTGGGACGAAACGTCGGTTACTAACAAATAGTTTTTCTACTATTTGTGTATCTTTTTTTACTATAACCCGAACCATCTTTCTACAATTTTTCGAATTATTATAAGAACATTTAGATGTAATTAGGTGATGCGTAATAATACGATGAAACACAAATAAATTTCCTCAAAAGTAGATTCAATTCCACACTCATTATTGTAAGGTTACTTCGACAGTGTTAACCATCGTGTTCCTTAAATAACTTTTTACATGCGTTAATTAAAAAAAAAAAATATTCTTCGCAACAGTTAAACAATTGAGGGGCGACTTCAATTGTCTAAGTGCTTCTTACAAAAATGATTTAAGGTAAAAACCTTCTAAGTAACCTCACCATAATGAGTATGGAATCTAATCAACTTGAAGAAATTTATTTGTCGCTTTTCTTATTATTATTACCTAATTACCACTAATCTGCTGATAATAAATCAAAATATTGTAGGAAGATAGTCCGAGTGTTCAAGAAAGGTACAGAATAACTATTGTTAAGGCTTCATCAAGGCTGAGTCTAGAAAAAAAAAAAAAATCTTCTAAAGCCAACCTCATTCTTAGACTATTTATTACTACTTATTATTACTACAACACGGAAAAACGTCTCTAATGAATATTTTATTACAGCTTGATAAAATTTTTGTTTAAAGAATTCATGATATTGTTGTTACGTTGTTAACTAAGTCTAATGTTTTAATAATTTCAGAAAATTTAACAAGAAAGTTTTTTCTTTGCTCAGCATTTTTCCCAAATCATAAAATCAAGATTTTTTCATTTGTAAGAGATTTGAATTCTTGAAGTGTGCCAAAAAATTTAAACAAAAGAAAAGCAAAGAATATGCAGGGGAAATTTGAACTTACTTAACGGCTATATAAAAGTTCGTTGAGTTTATGCATATAGTTTCGAGTATATTCATACTACATCGCTGTTTGGAGTATATTCATATATTTTGGAATCCAAACAAGAGATTTAAATAATAAAACTCAAAAAATGTATAAACTAATCCATTTCATAATAACCGTTGAAAAAAAGGGCCGTTCATAGCCGTGGCCATTAAAGCGCCAATTTTGACTGGCTCGTTACTGCAGCAGCGCTGGTATGAACACGGTCTGGAGGGTCGACTTTTATTTCTGTGCCGGTCCTATGAAATCAAAACTTGACCACAACAATTGGAATAGGGTGGAAACCTAACAGCGTGGAGGTGGTATGTCAGAAATGACTAGGAAAGGGGTCACCATCTACTTAAAAAAGAATTATTTCCTAGCTAAATTTTAGAAAACCATATTGTAGCTAAATCGTAGAAAACTATATATGTTTTAGGAGCTACTTTTTCTAGACCGCTAACAACGGAAACATATCAGAGTGTAAATGTGACTAGAGATTATATTATTTTATTTATTCATATAATTTTTTCATACAGATAGTGTGATTATGTTCATTTTGTTTATTCTTTTGTTTGTATATATTTTATGAGATTTTTTTTTCTAATTCATTTATTTATTTTAGTATGTATGAGATCATTCATCACTATTACCTATTCCCAACAACTGTGTGGCATATTGTAATATATATCAATAAATAAAAGTATTTAACTATCTCTTTAAAAAAAACAAAAAAGAAAAACAACGGAAATATATTTCCATAATGTTATATAAGAAGGTTGCGGTCAAAAGTGAAACAAAAATAGTTGTAAACTATTTTTGTTTTACTTTTGACCTCAACCCTGACCATCTTCTTATATATCAATTTTTACGGTCAACTATATATACATATATTTGCATAATGATGTTCCTTGATATAGTAATGGCATTTTTATAAGATTAGAGGTTTTATCATATTCAGTTTCATGGAAATAATGTGTCTCAGTTTTTATTTTTGCTATCCAATTTTAAAATATTTAGCTTTTTGCACTTTTTATTAAAGGCAAGATAAAGACTTTTCTTTTTTTATTAATTTAAAGTATATTATTCTTATATTTTATAACTTGGAGATTTAGGCAATCTTAAACTTCCTGAAAGCTATTATCGGAGATCCTCCCAAAACCTCATTGAATCCCTGAAAAGCTAGAGTGTACGACACGAGATTGCTAATTTTTCCGAGAGAAATAAACCGGGTTGAAGAAAAGGAGAGAGGTTTGCTAAGCCCGCTGTCAATAGGCCTGGCAACATACAACTTCATTAACCCTCCGCTTGACAGGATTGCTTTCCAAATAGTGACCTCAGCCTCAAATGCTCTCCCAAACCGTCCAATTCACCGCCGTGTCACTCTATATTTGTTTGGGCAAATCCCAGAAAATATACCTTATATATTTTGTCGATTCATGGCGATTGAGTTATAACCAATAACTATATTTAATATTTAATTTCATTTATGATTTGAAGTCAAAAGTTATATAAGTATTTGATTTTAAATATTTTTTTAATTAAAGCATTATTTTTTTATTAAAGCATTCCGAAACCAGGCAGTTCAAATTTTCAATTTGGGAATTTTTTTATAAAAAATATACCTTGTAAAAATTGAATATGAGTTCAATAACAAAAAATTTTGAAGTTCGTCAAATGCACAAGAATGTAGTTTATAATGGTCATGTTCCTAGTCATAGCAGTTTTCATGTCACTGGAACAAGTCATAAAAATTCTGTTCATCGTTATTTGGGAACAAATTGCTGTTTGACAAACTTATCTAGGAAAATTATGAATGTAAAAAGTGGCATTATATAAATACTTCAATAAACCATCTAATACATTTTTTCATACAGTTATTAATTTTTAAGATATTGAACACTGAATGAAAAATAAGCGAACATTTATTTTTTATCTTTAATAAAATAGATGTCTGCAGTGTCATAATAGGAAATACGAATTATCTCTAGAAAAAATACAGTATTATATAAAAATAAACAATGTAATATCGATAGTAGTTCACAGATACAAAAAAAATATTTCGAAACTCTTAATGGATTAACTTTTTACTTCTGGAGGTAAGTAGCTAAATAAAAAAAAGGAAAGTTTGAAATCCATTCATTGCAAATGGGTGTCTAAATAAAAACCAAAATAAAATGCACTGCACCTGGACCTCAGAACCCCAGTAGAGTGAAAAATTGGCTTACTTTAAAATCTCAGACGCCAAATAGATCCATGCATACACTTATTATATACAAAAATTTACACAATTTAATCTTTTAAAATTTAGAAATTTAAATGGTTAAAATAATAGAAATTCTTTAAAACAAACCTAAAAATACGAGGTAGGCATTTTGGAAAATCTGATAAATTAGTGAATGGTAAACTTTTTATCATCGTTTTTTGCAAACAGTTGAAATTCAGAATCTATTGAAATCAATGATTAAACAATTACTTTCTAGATTAATATGCAATTTTACTGTA
>NW_027106126.1:658886-687173 GCF_000696795.3 Halyomorpha halys | reverse complement strand
ATCAAATATATTTCAAATTCATTTCAAATTTATTATTCACTAATTGCACATCTAAAATCTATATTACTTCATACAATAAAACGGAAATATCTCTATATAAGTTAAAATATTTGGCAATTTTAACATCTTAAGAACTTTTTTATTCTGTGTGAAGTAATTCACTAAATGTTTTCAAATACTTTCCTATGGGTGATGGAAAGTCCTTAGAAGTTAAAATATGAAACTGGAAAAGGGCATAATGTAAAGAGAAATGCAAATAAAAAATATAATATCATACATTTTTTTAAAGTTCAAATACTGTGACTATTAGTTTTACTAACTTTGAAAGAAAGGAAAGAGGAATAGATAGGATAGAATGGAAAGAAAAAAAGGTTTATGAGTTTAAATAGAATATTAGAAAAGTTATGATAATTTATTTAACGTGCCTTGAGGAGGATTGTCAATAATTTTGTAACTAATAAGAAGTTATAAGCATCAAAAGGTACAAAATAAAATTGAAGTTTGAAATACTCAAGTAATGATGAATTAAATAGAACGACAATGAAAAAAGGAAGAATCAAACATTATTAATCTAACACCCTTTTAAAAAAGAAGTATTTATTGTTGAAAATATCATATTTCTGTCAGTTACATAATATTATGTTTTAATTCAAATAAATTGTATCCATTTAAATTATCGTATATATATTAAATGTCCAACGTTTTGGCTAACCTGATATCAAGGACAGTCTTAACTACATTTATACCTCACATCGAAATATTTAAATCTTTTTGCAGGATATTCTGTCCAGGTCTAATAATTTCAGTCTAATTACCTAATTTAGTTACTTTTACATTTAGTTATAAAATTATCTTATGCTATTATCACTAATACTTTTTTTATCTTACATTATTTACCATAGTTACTCTATTATGATACTAAAAATTATGATTTTTTTGTTATGGTATTCTCTTATTCAAGTGATTCTTTTAACCTTCTGAAGTGGAATGTAGATTACAAGGGTATAAGAAAATTCCTTTTAAGCCTTCTTCAAAACTTGGGCCGCTTTAAAGTTTGAAGCAGGTGTTTCTCGTACTTTACATACTTCAAAGCAGCCCAGAAAAAAAAAAAAAAACTGTTGCTAAGTTTCTAAGAACTGTCATTGAATCATTATTTGATTAAAATTCACGTTTGTTCAATTATTGTTCTACATGATGAAATTATAATACACACTGATATATTAAATTCAGACTGAAGTGCATTACATTAAATTGGATTATGAAAGAATTGATTATTGGTCAGTAAACCTGGGATTGCATTGGTTTATAATATAAATGGAATTTATTCAGTAAAAATGTGTTAATATTTATAGGGAATTAATCGATGTCTTACTGATAGCAGTGATAGATAATCACCCTGGAAATAACATGCATAAATAATTTTTTTTAATAATTTATTTATTGTTATTTACAACTGTATACACATATATAAAACAAGTAAATTTGCTGTAGGTGACATAGTGACATAATACAAACATGTGGAGAATCTACCCACTGATAGAACTCCAATAACATTTCTAGAGGAGAAGATCTCGAGGCCATCTTCTTTTCAGACACCTAGGAGGATTGTTAGGTAATGAAGGAAAAGCCAGGTTAGAAACAAGTGGATTTGGGTGGTTGAGAAGCTTGTTATGGAAGGAACGGTATCTGGTTCTGGCCAAATCGGCAACATATGGAACATTGAGTTCGTGATGGATGACTTGATTTGTGACAAAGTAAGGAGCGTTAAGGATTTTACGAAGGATTTTGGACTGTAAGGATTGGATTCTGAAGGAATTTGATGGTTTAGTGGAGCCCCAAAGCTCAACTTCGTATGTCCAGATAGGCCTTATAATAGTCATGTAGATCAGTCTTTTGTAATGGATTGGCAATTTAGACCGTTTGTCTAGTAAACGTTGCAATAGTCGGAATCTACGAGCAGTTTCTTGTCTTTTTAGTCTTGTATGAGGATTCCATGTCAGTCGTTTGTCGAGATGTAGTCCTAAGTAACGGATCTGTTCGACAGGAATAAGTGGGGTATTATTAAAGGATACTGTAGGGCAAGAGGTCATGGGTTTACGTCGAAGAGTAAATGTGATTTGGTAGGATTTATTGGAATTTATTTTAATTCTCCAGTTTTGGCACCAATCTCACCCTTGAAGGATTGGAGGGTTTGGGATACAATGTGAAGATTATTGTTCACTGACAATCGACATGTGTCATCGCCATACGTGGAGAGGATAGTGGTAGGATGGGTTGGGATGTCAGCTGTGAAAACTGTATAAAGGATAGGACCAAGGATACTACCCTGAGGTACACCAGCAGACTGACGGAATAGGGATGAATAAGCGCCGTTGTAATTTACTTGAAATAATCTGTCGGAGAGATAAGAAGGGATAATGAGGAAGTATGTAGAGGGTAGGAATTGACGGATCTTGTATTGCAGTCCTGGGTGCCAGACTCGATCAAAAGCCTGTTCTACATCAAGAATGACTCCCGAGCAGTACATTCCGCGCTCCAATGAAGACCAGACAACATCAACCACACGATGGCATTGCTGGATAGTGGAGTGGGATGTTCGGATCTGGGATTATGTGGTTGGAATCAAGAATAGGGTACAGGCCTCTTAAGATGAGGCATAAATAATTAGTTCTAAAAAACAAAACACAAAAAAAAAAAACGAATCATTGGCTGCACAGTCCGTCAAAGGTATTAAAGTATTGCCTTCAAATGGGGATATGCTGATGCTTTCAATGAATTGCCAAATTCCAAAAGAAATATAGTCAATGTAATATATGAATGCCACAAAGTGAATTTAGAGTAATATTCAACTTACCTTAATGAACTGATGGGGAGTAAAGAGGAAGATTTAAAGGTATCTTGTCCAATCCAAGTCAAAGCCGAAACAGCTGAAAGTAAAATCAATAAATATTAGACAAATAAATATATATGTATATAAATATAGATATTAAAAAAATAAATAAATGAAAATTTATAACTTTATAAGTTTTTGTTTATTAGTAAATAAAAATGACATCAACCATTGCGTCATGGTATCAAATATATTTCAAATTCATTTCAAATTTATTATTCACTAATTGCACATCTAAAATCTATATTACTTCATACAATAAAACGGAAATATCTCTAAAAATATTGGAAAATTAAGTACTTTTTAAATTTCAGTGGATATTAATTACGAAACCAGATGTATTATAGGATTGGAAAATCGATATGTCATTCTGTTGCTTGAGACTTAGTATATTCACTTTTTCTGTGAATAAGAAGGCTAAATGTTAACAAATACTTGGGTAAAAAAAGCGTAAAAATATAGGTATCTGTTCTTTATTGGGGATTCACATAACCTTATGCAGTAATGATGAAGGATGTTGCAGGGAGTCTGTAAAAATCAACCCCTTACTTAACAAGTTCTAACATAGAACAACCACATGGCTTACCATGTTAAAGTTACTCTGACAAGGCCAATCATTTATGTGAACAATACACCTTATTCCTACCTAACTTAATAATACCTAATAATGTATTAAATATTCAAATATTGCAATAGTACAAGAGTTATTATTATGAAATGTATTTATTATCTGTTAACCACAATGAAAATAGATAAAGAGGTGTCCAACATAAATCGGAACTTTACTGTTTTATTTGATCTTCTTCCGGGCCGTTTTTTTTTTATATACGGAAGGTGGGGCCAGGTGTTATACCATAGGTTACGAACCAATTCTACCCAGAGTGGGAAGGTCGAGATTTCATTCCCTGGCTTTGCCTCGAAATAAAAGTTATCACACCCTTACAAGAATTGAACCGGTTCCGCTTCAGTTTCGGGATTCCTTAGGTGATGCTATGACACATATAACAACACACACACACATACATGCATTAATCGGATCAAAGGGTAATAAATTTGAAACAAACGAATAGTATAAAATAATTCCATGAAGACGGATGTTGGTTCCAGAAACAGCATTTATTATTTATTTGTATTATATACTCCAACCCATTCCTTTTGGGAACTGACCTACTGTTCTTAGAAACCTATTATCTATTTATTTAAATCAATAACAAGACATCACAGGCTCCTTTGCTATGGTATGCTATATATAATTAATCATTGAATATCTTTTTCAAAGGTGTACAAATTTATTGAGCGGTTGTCTTCTTTGATTCTTGAACTCCTTTCGTCTTCTCCTTGTTATAATTATTTCTTCCCCACTACTTTCTTTCCAGCCATTTTATTGGCTAATCAAATTTTAGGTGCAGAAACAGAATTCCAATGTTGAAAAATTGAGGCAGCATTTAATATTTTGATCTCCAAAACAGTTTTATTTTTTCGTTGTTTATATTGTAGTTCGGAGGTAAGAGCATTGAGTGCAATCCAATAAAGATATTCTTTGAACCCGGCTGTTAATCTGTCGTACTCTTCGGACCCGAAATTCCTCATATCTGCATATTTTTGAGTCGGGAACTACCAATACTCAGTACCCAGAATATGTATTTAATTCATTTCTTAATTAATTAATTTAATTCATTACTTAACTCATAAAAGTTCCCCTTTAGGAAAATTATGATGTAATTATCTCATAAATATCGATTTTTGTTTTCACATTATACAGGAAACACATCCTAGAAACAATGCCGCTATATCATGCCTACACCATGATCTGTTTTGCATTTAACATTTTGTCCCGTTGCCGAATTTACAAAATTGTATGGAGCAAAAAGTACGAAATTTCCTACAGGTCTTGAACGTTGAGCTAGAATCTTGTTAGAAATTAAATGCATTCCTAAAGAATCATTTTATTTATTTTGTAATACGCATGATAGAGCTCATTCACATAATATTTACAAATATATAAATTAAATGATAACAAAATAAGAAATAGAAGAGAAGAGAAAAAAATAAATGAATACAAAAAAATAATAAATACAAAAAATTAAACTTAAAGTAAAATAATATCTTAAACTAAATCATTCCTATTTACATTCAGCCTGAGGAACTGCGAATCGAGCTCTTCCCCCCTCTTGTAGAGGAAAGAGAAGGACTCCGGAAGTTCCCGGTGCTCCTCTCTCAACTACGTCACTAGTATTAAGAACCAGTGGAGGATGAGTGAGGGCGCTAACCGAAGACAATCAGGACTTGAGTGAAAAATTTAACTATAGCCAGAACTGCAATATAATTATTTATAATAGGTGTCTGAGCTACTATCGTTTAAACCTTCGTGGTGGATTATAGGGATGGGGAATGCTAAGTAGGGAGTAGGATGACGAGTGAGTTTCTGATGGAATGTGGTGAATTTGGATTTAATAAGACCTGAAAGGATATTAAGGCCATTTTTTTATAATATCTTAATTATTTTGTTTCTTTTTTGCTACACTTTTTATTGGTTACATAGTAACGAGCATCGAGTATTGTTAAAGACTTCAGACTGAAAGGATTTAACTCGTTTGATGTTAGAGTTTTTAGCAGTCCCTCACACCTATAGAATCTAAACTATTTTATAGACATTAAACTTTTGTGACATACCAATGGTGACTTTCACCTGCAGTAATATATGCAAATAAGAAATATTTTTTTTTAACTAAATATATTCAGACTAAACAAGATTATTTATTTTGTTTGCTGCAACTAACAACGAGCAACTACTTAACACCTCATAAAAATTATATTTATGTACAAATATTACAATTTACTTGTAAAGAGGATAAATTGGTTATAATAATAAATGAGCACTTGGTTAGTGTATTTTCAACGTGGAAAAAAAAACTTATTACTACATGTTCATACTTTCATTTATATTCATGAAGACGTTAAGAAAGGCCCCGCTTAAGGCATTTGGATATGTTGGAATGAAAAGTGATTTACGCCATTTTGGTATCGTATATACTCAAAACGTTAATATTTTTCAAATGTTTCGTAAGATATATAAATATGTGTGTGTGTGTGTGTGTGTGTGTGTGTGTGCCTATTGAGTATTTTTTTAGTTTCACTATGATTCTAAACAGAAAGTTAATCATTTTAGGGCATGCAAAATTGTTTAGTAATAATTAAATTCTATATTCAAATAAAGTTTTTAACGATGACAATTTATTTTATACAGGTCTTGAGTATATAAAATTAATTTCAAAACTTCAAACATTATTTTATTTTTTCTGGATGTCATCATCATTAGCAACATAAACTTAACAAAGTGTCAGACGGGTCAAGTGTGCAAGGCCCTAGGATACTAGAGGTGACAGCGGAGAGTGGTGTGCATAAATTAAGTAGATTAGGGAGGACCAGCTGTAGACAAGACGGGGCGGGAAGACAAAGCCTAAAGAGCCCGCCATTCACGGCCAGACAAATGGCTGCTTCAAGAGATAGCTGATAAGGAATGCAATAGTGTCTTGTACCAGTTGCCTCAGGCTCTGTCATCCTGTCGGGCTGGCTTTTATTATCTATACTATCTATACCTTCCAAAGTTCGTGAATTGAGAAATATTGTGAAGTCAGCGATTTATAATGTGAATCTAATCGTATTTGGTCACAAACACACAAAAAAAAAATATCTCCAATAATTATGATTATTTTCCAGTCATAAATAAATAATAATATTTTTTTTATTTATTCTAGAAGAAATATTAGCAAAAAAGAAACAAAATAATTAAGACATTATAAAAAATGACAAATTATAATGAAGTAATTTTTAAGTCTTTAAACAGAAAAAGAAGCTTCTATAATACGATATTGTGATATGATTAACATGGAAAAATATATTAACATATATTTTCAGGGTCATACTTATAAAACATATTAACAGTTACATAAATGATCACAAAGTCAGTGTGTAAATATGTAATTTCTATTTTAATTTTAGTTGTAACCGAATGGCTCAAAAATGAGCAAATAATCGGAATTTGAAGGTTGGAAGGATATCGAAGTGACGAATAGAACTAGAAATCGTATTTTATTAGGTATAGGATCTGATAAGGAAAGATCTATTAAAACTCCTATACGTATAGTGATCATAAAAAATAAAATCTAGTTGTTACCGATACCGTCTCATAAAAACAACCATGTTTCTGAAATATTCATTTATGGAGAATCTGATGTTAAGTTAATTTTTTTTTATTGAATATATTGATAAGTAACATCTGTTTAATGGAGAAAACTTTAAATTTTAAAATAAACCTAAACGTTTTGGTTGTAAAATTTTAATTTGTTTAAAAATCTCAGCTTTTGAGATGTTGATACATGAATATTTGATAGAAAATTCTTCAATTAAGGTTTATGTCAAAAGAAATTAATATGGATTATCTCATATAATACATCACGTAGGGCCTTGTACATGAGTTGTTTTATAGCTAATTTAAAATGATACTAATTTGGAAATTGTGTTAATACGGAAGTCGTGGCAAGGAAAATACTACGCGCAGCTTATACGCAGGTGCCGCGACCTCAAAGCGGACCCCTATCGTCCCGTTTAAACGGAGGCATTATGGTGTTAATGAAGAGGGAATTGTGAGTCTCGGGGCTAGCAGGTGGCCGGAGCAGGATGTACAATGGTGTTGTGATTCAGTCCTGTAGCTACGATGCTATTGAATATTCGACTAGGGCTTTGTTCCAGCGGTAAGGAGGCAATTGGTGCAACCGCCCTCTGCAGCAGCCCTTCTCCGATTGGCTATTCAAATACAAATCGTTTTTACCCTGCCTCTGGCCCCTGGATGTAATGTGGGCTCTGTGAAAGCGCAACGTTCTATAGGATAGGCTCAACAGAATCCAAATGAGGACCTATTTCTGAATGAGCTAGCTCATTATTTTTTCCGAACCTATGCAAGTTCATTGAGATTAGTGGAAAAAACGCCAATCCAGGTTATTCAATGCATTGTGTTGTTTTATAAAAACTAGTGATATTTTTTTTTAAAAATACTAAGTTTTATATCAGAATCCAATATATTGATTGATAGAAAGTCAATATTTCAAATTATTATTCAACCATTGTATGTAGATAAGTTAAATTTTTACGATAAATATTGACTTGTAGCATCAATTTGAGATTTTCTTTTTAAATTTGAATTTTGGAATAAACTTAACACGTTAGAAAAAAAGTATGTAAAAAAACTTACTTCAAAGAACTGGGTACATTGATATTTTATAGAACATTTTTCATATATTTTTACTAGTTTAAAATTTTGAAAATCTTTCAACTCTTTTAAACTAAATATAAATTTGAAAATCCAATTAAACTTTTCATGATACATTTTAATTGTGGTTTAATGTCCTCTCTCAGAGCAGTATCAGCCTAGGAAGTAAGTAAATTTCTGGGAGACTAATAAATTGCCAATGGAGAACTACAATAATCAGTCTATTTTTTTTTTTTATATTTCTGTAAATAAGAAAAGAAACAAAAACATTAGTTAGTATTAAAACTTTTTTTTCTTTATTTTGTAGTATAAGCAATCATCACCCGAATCCCTAGTCTTAACCCCTATCCAACTTAACCAATCCGATCAAGTCCATTTTCCGCTCAAGTTCTGAGCGTCTGCGCCTAGCACCCTTGCTCAGCCTCCACTGGCATTTAAAACCAATGATATGGTTCAGGAAGAAGCACTAGGATCTTTCAGAGTATTGCTTGTTCCTTTACAGGTGAGATGAAAAGATCAGTTGAGAGATCTCCAGGATGAATGTAAATATTGTAAAGAGGAATGAATAAGTTTAAGATGTTATTTTCTTTAATCTTAGTTTTTAAATTTAATTTTGTATTTATTACTTTTGGCATTGATTAATTTATATTTCTGTAAATGTCCTATTTGATCTTTATTACCATTTGTTGAAGTTTGACAGTATGTAATATTATAAAGTAAATAGAATAAAATAAATGTATGTAATATAACATCCTGATGTATTTCAAGCCTTGAGATAAGAAATCAAAGAGCAGAACTACACGAAATAAATTAAATGAAAACAAAATAAGAGAAAGAAAAAAGATTAATAATAAAAATCATAAAATTTACACACTCAAAATAAAATAACGTCGAAAACATATACATTCATATTTATAAACAGCCAGCAGAACTCTGAATCTAGCTTGTCCCCTGAAGAAAAAGCTGGACTCTATCGCGTCACTTGTAAAAGGTGGTGGAGGCTGAGCAAAGAGGCTAGACGCAGGAGCACTAGTTCTAAAACTCCAAAACAACTATATAAAATAGGTCTTTGGGCCATAACTCTTTCAACTAAGGCAAGTGATTGAGCTAAGGAGTAATGAGTAATAACGATCAATAAGTTTTTCATGAAATGTGGAGTATTTTGTTAGAATGAGGTTAGAGATAAAAGTCATGATGTTGGATATTTTTGGTTACGTTGTATGGAGCATTGACTATTGCTGTAAAATGTTTAGACTGAATGGAATGTATTCGTTTAGCTTCAAAAGTTCTAGCTGTCTCTCACAATTCTAGTTCAGAAAGGTATTGTCTAATAAATAAGTATTACAATTTATATAATTGTTCATATTTTCGGTTGATTTTCTATTCTATTAAATCTAGTATGTGGATCCTATGTCAGTTAAGAAATGCTTTTTACTTTTTTTTTTGTTTATTTCCCCTTCCTCACCGTTTCTGGCTTACGGAATGAGGCACGCAAGTACGCTAGGCTTTTTATTTTCAATATTTTTTATTTGTGAGGGATCCATTTAATTTATCATTTCTACAGACCAACTACAACTTTTTTAACTGCAGACCAGCCATACTTTACTTAACAAAAAACTAAACACAATTCATTAATTATCTACAAAGAAATAGTAAATTAACTATGAAGTACACTATATTTGGTACATTCATAATTATTAGGAATAAACATTTCCTGTGGAAGATAAGGAACATCCTTATTTAAAAGTAGCCGAAAGTAAAAAAATGAATATTTTTCATTGAAATATTTATATTTATATAACTACACGAATGAGGTTACTAAAACTATTTCCAAACATAGGTATTATGAGTAAACACATACCGGCTAATATTAAATTTTCCCTCCGTTTTAGTTATTCAGAGAACCTTTTATCGAATCATGTTGCAGATCGTTCTCAAGATATATCTGACATTCGTATTTCTCTTTTGTTCTTGAGGGTATTGTCAAGTAGACGTGAACAGAATGGGAATATATCTCCCTTCTCTGACAGCGTAATATAATCTAAGGCGGTTTCTTTTACGTGATGCAAAGCAGGACGTTGAAGGATATAACGCTACAACTCCTTCCATTTCATCCTAGAACGAGTGTAATCCCTTGTTTAGCTTTCTGCGTCAACTGGAAAACGTGCCTCGTGCTGAAAGCAATATGCTTGCAATCCCTCATAATATTTCAGAAAATAAGAAAAATTATGATGAGTATACGATAAAATAGGAAAACTACCTTTGATAACTAAAAAATCAGTGTTGAGACTCTTACTGAAGGCAATGGGTAGTAGTCACTAATATTCCTTACATGTTCCAGGTCACTGACCAAGAAACATTGTTGCTGTAATAATAATATTTTTTTTAATCATGCAAATAATTTGAAAAGTTTAAGTAACAGTATAAAAAAGTATGCCCAAAGCATTCAAGAAGAGAAGTAATGTATAGTTTTATTCTAAAATTATAGACCTAAAGGGTAATTATATCTTTTTTGTTAAATATAATATAATTAAAAAGTGTAGGTCATATGATGAAACAAATAGCCATCATGATACTGCATTGTCGAAATACATAAAATTATTTTCCATATATAAGCTAATAACTTAACATAATTTTTGTTTGTTCTGTTAGAGAATTGTTTAGACTTTTTTTTTTCTCTTTTTTAAAATGAAATTTTCCACTAATTTATATAGTCACATTATTTATATATGTGTCTATGGGAAAATCCAGCAAACAAACTGAGAAAGCTCCAACACAATATGATCATGAGAAATTTTATAAAAATATATAAGTAATTCAGTGTTAAATCGATAAAACCAAAGAATAGTCAAACTATAGATCAATAATGTATGTGTTTTTATACATTTTTTTTTTTTCTTCAAATAAATATTCAAAACATAATCTGGAATTCCAGTGTTCGTTTTTATGAAAAAAAAAAATGAAAATAGAAAGTTATTCCGATATATTTAAAGATTTCTTGATAACAAATACTAAGTACATAAGGTAGTTACTGCCAAGTGCTGCCAATTTTATTGTTTGATAGAGAATAATATTGTAAAAATTACTTTCTATTCCATGAACGTTTATATGGAATAATTTTCGTACCTTAGGGGTAGAAGATTTTGTCATATTTCTTTACATTACAGAGTAGTGTTTTAAGGCATTTTTTTAAACTCCTTTCACAATAACTCTAGGATATAGTTATTTATTATTATTATCAGAGTTAGGAAAACACAATTTTTACCTTTAAGACCTAGAACACCGAAAAAACGAATAATAAATTAAAATTTTACTAATATGTACATATAAAAGTACAATTCTATGTAATAAATAAAATAAAATGAAGCTTATTATATAAAAAAATAATAATAATTTATATATAAAAAAAAGAAAATTAAATTTAAATACAAATTTTTAGAGTTCCAACATAGGAAATAGGTTCTTATATGAAAATAGGATCTTCATTACCAAATAAATGTATGTGAATATGGATGGAGGTTACTCAATACCGTACCCAATAATAATTGACAAATTCCTTTTAATTTTTTTTTCTATATTTAAGATACAAAAGCCAAAAAGTGTTCAAAGAAGTCAGAAAAAGAGTTACTTAAGGAAACTACCAGAAGGAAAACTGTTCAAGATGTCAGTAGTAGGCAACTTTAAGGACAGATGGGTTTATTTACAAAATTAAAGACAATTGTTTTTTAAACTAACATAACATTCAGAGACAAATGTTATGCAGCATTTTCCATTTCCTTATCTTGAACCGCCCTACAGATCCTATTGACCTGGGAAGACACACCTGTCTTGTCGAAACTGAAGGGCTATCTATATGTATAAGCACTTCCTGTTTAGTATGCAGTCTTGCCAAGCCGACTTAATATTGTACTCGAGCAGCCTCCGAAAATTTTTGAAAATTTCTATTAAAATCTCTTTAAATATATTATCATACCATATAACCAAGGAATATACTAAAGAAATTTAACTTATATTCATGAACTAGACGAAATGTATGTCAAGGGAGAAGAAAAAATATTGCTCAGAATATTACATTATAGTGGTATAATGATATTCTAGCTTTGAATATCTTAAATATATTTTTGAATATTGAGTTATTTTATATTGTAAAATATGTTTATAATACTGGATAAACTAATTTATATCACTATAAATAAATAGAAATTGATTTTTATTTTCAAGCAGAAGGTGCAATACTTTTAAAAAAGATTATTTGAGTTAAAATGCATTTAGTAAACAATGATATGATTAAATCACTTTCATAATATTATTAAATCACTTTTCTAATATAATTAAATTTATTTTATAATAATTTTAGAAATTTTTAAATTTAAATAATGATATTTTATTTTTTAGTATATCAGTTTCCAAAAACTTTAAAAGGTTAAAATTATGGCTTAAAGGAAATATAGCATCAAAGAATTAACCTGATATAAACAGTTATAACTGTAAAACTTGAATGAGGAGTGTTCTATTTGTTTGAGTTCGAGATTTTTAAATTTAATAATTAAATAAAATAAGTGCAAATATTTAATCCGCAAATTACCATGTCACATTAAGCTTCTCGAGGATGCTGCTTAGTCCTAATAGGGACCTAAGCAACCTATACAGTTTGTAAAAAAATGAAAAATGTTCATGGAGGAAGTTAAGTCAGTATGTTTAGTTCAGCGAGCTTAAGTAAATTATAGCTGTTAAGCAAAAATCAATTTGTACAAGGAAAATCAGGGAAGAAGATAAAACGTGGAAAAATGGATAAATCACTAAGGCCTCAGTTTTATAGTTTCTTTGCTTTCATTTTTTAAACAATTTTGTATATGTATAGTATTTCTATATTTATGATAAATAGTTTGCTAAGTGTATCGATTTTTTATACCAACTATATAAATTCCTAATCAGAAGTTCTGTATTTTAAATTAATATTTCTTGAATTTAGTAGTTATTTTTTTTTAAATAATCGTGCTTTTGCACAAGCTTTACTGATTAAAACCACTAAGGGACTAAAAAAAAATTATCTTTTTGTACTTGTATTGAAGTGAAATTTAAATTCTTTTGTGTACTAAAGTGTACGAATTTTTTTTTTAAACAAAAGAACTATATTCTCATGATAAACTGATTTATTAAAAATATAAGTTACTTATATAAGTACTCTCTTTCCATTCATTTTTCCTATTCAGCTATAATAATTCTTAAAGCACCTTGGTTTGTGTGCACATTTCTATATCGAATTATTAGTCGATAGAAAGATATTTCGATGTTTAAATAAAATCCGCTATTATTTTCCAACATTAACTGTACATTTCTTAAGGAAAACGTAAGTGATTCCGCTAAATCCAACCTATTTTGCATGTACTAGATCTATTTACACATTCCGAAATGAATATTTTTTCTCATCAGGCTAAAATAAACAAATAATAATACATTTTGGTATTAAAAATGCTCACATCCCTCAAAAAATAGATATCAAAAGTTTTTTTTTCTTATGGTTAACCCTCATTTAACTCCCATTCAGTCTCCACAGGTCCTAAATACCATTGCCAAAACTGAGAAAGAATCGTCGTGATCTCTTGGAGTCCTGCTTTGCCTTCCAAGGCTTGGCTCCGAGTTCCTCTGCAGAATGTAAACAGTGTACGTAGAAACGAATGTGTATTTACTTTGTAGTAACTTAAATTCAATTTTCTTTGTTTTGTATATAAATTATTTTTATTTATTATTTGATCAGTTTATTCTATTACATTTTTTAAATGGATTCATATTTTTATATATACAAATCCTGATAGTATAATATTTTATTTATATATTTCTTTATTCTTATTATTATTTTAAATTTAATTTTTTTCTCTTTTAATTTAATGAGCATTATTGTTATCATTTGCATTTTATTTCTGTTTTTTTTTTATTCTGTTTACATTGTTACTAAATGCCCTGAATTTATGGCAGATTGTATTACTATCTTATAAAAAAGAAATAAATAATAAAAACCCTCACTTAAAAAACTGGACTCTGAAAAAACCCGATGTTCTCCTCCTTAAACATTGGAACTATCCAAAATCGACTCGTCCACAAAATCGTTGTTACAATGTGTCATCACTTATTAGTATTATTAACGAATGTTATAATATATGAATATAATATATTTATATTAAATATGAATATATTTTGTCAAAATAGTATTTATCAAGTATAATGTGTATAATATTTCTATATTTAGGATTAAGGGCTGGATAAGTGTTACACTAATTTTTTATACCAACTAAATTAATTCCTGCGTTATTTGTAAAGATTTCAAATTTAATATATTTTTTATTCGTTGTACTTTGTGTAGTGATCACAAAAATCAGAAGCTAAAAAACGCTCAATTCAAAATATAATTTGATTCATTGTTATGTTATATTACATCAAAGGATAGTATTTCTCTAAATTCTACCTTTTTTATTTTGTGTTAAAAGGCAAGCTATAAGAAATTTTCATGGTCTTTGTGGGATCAACGGGAATGAAAAGGCAGACTAACTATAAAGACAGGTCAAATCGTAACATTATCAACGTGCAAAAATGTTATTTCTTCCATCAAAGAAATTTGATGGCAAGAGTGGCAAGACGAATGGTTCATCACGAAAGACTACAAAGTTAAGAATGGTCCAACAGTGAAACGCCCAACCAAATACTTTAATCTGCTACAGAGAGATGTATTAAGCCGTCTTCGGATAGGCCATACTCGACTCACCCACGGTCATCTCATAGAAAAAGAAAATGCACCGATCTGTCGTTATTACGGAAACGATCTCACCGTTAGGCACTGAATGTATTGCTCACGAATCACACAGATTCTCTTCTGATTTCCAGGATATGATGAGAGAAGATCCCACAACAATATCAAATCTTTTTGACTTTTTAAAAATAATTAATATCTATGATCATACATAGGCTAACTCTAATTCCAGTATGTATAAGTGGATGCATAATTTAATATAGTAATTTACTCACGACGTCAATTCTAATTGTAACTTTATAAATTGTAAATTGTAATTGTTAATAAGTAATTGTAATTTTAGTTGTAAATTTGTAATTGTAATTGTAAATTTGTAACTTCCTCACTTCGTAATTGTAACTTTGTGAACATATCAATTGTAATCAACTTTGTAAATCCAGTGTAAATGGCCCTAGTGGTCGAAACACTTAAATAAATTTATAAAAAAAAAAGAAAAAGAAATTTTCAAGTGATCAACATTGCTTACTTTTAACCTTGCCTTTATTTATTTTTTCTAAAATTTGAAGAATACACACGCACACACATATTTGGAAAATAAAATTTTTATAGATTAATATGAATATTTTGTTCTTGAATACAAATTATATGAAGATGGCATATCAACTTCATTACGTAACCAAATTAGGAGATAACGATGTTAAATATAATACACATATTCTAGAAGTAAATAATAATTTATATGTATATTATTTGATATATCATTTTTGTCTTTAAAATATCCATTAAGATCAGGGCAGATTCATTAATAAGAGTAGATCCTAATTGGAGCATTGGAATTAAGGAGACAGCGGAGGTTGCCTCGGGACCTGGCCGGATGGTAATCAACCTTAATACAATTTGGAAATTCAAATTCAAATACAGGCTGGTCCTTGTCTAACCTCCCTCCCCCTTCATCCCGCTGGGCCTGGTTATGTTGTTCCTTCACGAACGAATTAATTCAACCATCCTGAAAAACAATTATATGGAACAGTATTGCAAAATTGAAAGAATCCAAATACTAACATCGTTTTAATCCAAAAAAGAAACATAGTAAGTAATTTTTTACCATAGCAGACGTTTTAAGATTCTTCAGTGCTGAAAAAAGAGAGAGAATATAGTGTTTTTTTCTAAAAATAAAAATAATGATAAACAACTTACAAAGATAGCGCATATGTATGAATATAACATTAAATAACAAATGAGCAAAAATAATTTTAAAATATATTTCTGTAAAATTAATAAAATATTTTTTTTTCTAAATAACAATTTAATTTAATTACAGAGGTTCAATTTGAATTAAGTTAAATATTGTATTTGGAAAATAATATTTGGAAATTATTATTTTAATCCAATTTATTTTGTACTTTATTGATTAACCACGTTTCTTTTTCTATTAGAATCTCATCTCTCTTCAATTATATAGAATATCAGACGTTTGGACAACATCCAAATAACTCCATTGCCTTATCAAACACCACTATCTCTGATAGCGTAGGTGATATATGACTAGAGATTAATTTGAAGTCGGTACCATGAGTGATACCTTTTTATTTGAACAAATCTTTCTTGTTTTAAAGAGGTTTTACATAAATCTGACTGAGTAAGGAATATATAAAATTTCAAACTTACACTCGAACTAAATCTTTCTTAGTTCTCAATCAAATATCACAGCTTGCAAAGACCTAACTTCTAAACAATGATTATGTAAAATCCCTCCTCAGTTATAAATGGTCCCTAGTTCCTTCAATGTCAGCCCTTAAATTAGTTATGCCTTGAGAAGTTCCGTGTGCTGCCTAGAGACGATTGAATAGGAAGTTATGAGGATGAAATGCCTTCCGAATGTGCTAGCGAGGTCGTCTCACAATACTTGCTCAAGATTCCAAGCAATCATGGGCTCATCTTACATCGAGGAAGGATATTAACAATAATCTCTGATTCCCTACGCTCAGCTTTTGTATTTCGAATCCAACTCAAAGATCTCAAACTGCAGGTTTATACGATATATATAAATCAATACGAAGGTTTATATACCTGCTTACAAGAGTTTATATATTTTCTTACAAAGGTTTATATATATACTTAATACCTCGAACATATATACTTAATACCTCGAGGACAAATATAAAGTATCTTAAAATTATTACACCAAAATCGAAAAAAAAAAAATATTTAAGGTTCATTTGTTATCAAATAGAAAACTGTAAACTGAAAAACAGATACGAACATGTAAATATATTATTTATTATTATTAAAGTAATAGTATACATTTCCTTTTTTAAATGTTTTTTCAAATTCACAAAGAGGCGAGTGACATGGGATCACCAATTTCAATGAAATGTTTTTGGTGATTCTAGGTCAAAAAATATTAGGTACGTATCCGAAAATTCTTGCCAATGTAAAAAAAAAAATCTATACTTTTAGGTTTTCTTTATATTATTGTGTTTCACATTTCGTCTAAATGTATTTAATGATTAATATAAACAAATAAATTTGTTTTGTTTTTCATTCAGAATAATATGGTTAATCGTATTAAGTCTATAAAAAAATCCAAATCCAAAACACACTTCTAATAAGGTAGGCCATTTTTTTTCTTATTTTTAAGAAAAATCAAGTAAGATTCGTTCTTTAGTGTTTTAAAACCTCTGAAATATGAATATTCAAATAAATAAAAAAATGAAACTTTTTCGAGAATTCTTATTATCTGCTGATGTCTGGCGGATAAAAAAAACTCCATAGAATTTAATAAAAATACAACATTACCATAATTGTTGCTAGCTTAATTTTCGGCCGTTTTACCCATTTCGAAATCTTTTAGATTTTATGCCTTTATTAGGTGGGAAATGTAGTTTCAAATGAAGTAAAGTATCTGTAACGTATTATGTATTTATGGTACTATTTTGTTTACTTATATTTGGTTTGCACGATGTTCTAAGAAACTTTCAGGTTTCGAGTAAATAAGTGGAGATGTGTTGAAGTTATTGCAATTTTTGGAAAAAAAAGGTTGATCTTCATATGTTTTCATATAAACTTCATTTGTATGTAGAGTGGTTATAAATTTAAAGTTTTTAAAAAAATTCAGTGTTATCGAAACGCAGATGACTCTAATAATTATCGTAACGAAAAATAGGTTCCAAAATTCAAATGTACTAATTTAAAATAATAAGATTTAAAAAAAAAATTAATTGCGTCAAGAGACAAAGACAAAATATTATTTAAAAAAAAAAATATGTGGGTTACTTTACAAATCTCTTAGGAAGCCAAGGCACAACTCTAAGCTGTGTTAGGTAACACGGTTATAACATCATCAAAATTACTACCATATAAATTAAATGTGCCCTCATTAAATCAAGTGCGTGGGTATGTGAATATCAATCGCTAAGGTGGGCAGACAACCACCTCCTCATAAAAGGCGAAATCATATATTATTAATATTTTTATGAGATCATGCATGAAAATAACTTCAAAAAAATATTTTAAAACCAGGTCAACATAATTTAAAAAAAAATACATGCTCGCATGACCAATTAATTCATAATGATAAGGAAAAACATCGGAGAACACTGATAAAACAGCAAATCTATCGTCAATCGTATATTCTAATCATCAAATATTTCCTCTAGCCATGGAATTAGAAATATTTTAGACTGAATAGGTTTTAATGCGCAAATGTATATGATCCATTTTACTTAGAGTGGTTATTAAGAAAATCCCAGTTGAAGTACGTTTTTCTTGATGTTTTTTCTCTAATGTCACTTTTATTGGGTAGTTGTCAGTATTAATCGAGGTAAGTAGCTATTTGATAAATAAATATACGGTTATTTCAGTTTATATGAGGTTTATACAAAAAAATTGAAGTCTGAACCTTTGAGGAAATCCTGTTAAAATTATTTTCAAAATATGATTCCTCCAGTCCTAGAGGAGAGAGTTTATTTTTTCAGAAATAATAAACTGTAGAACAAATATATAAGTTTTTGAAAGTAATATTTTTAACTCAAAAATAAAGCAAATATGCCACTGGTAGATTTCTAACTATTTTATCTTAAAAAATCACAATTATGTATTCGCTAGTAAAATTTTCATCAATTGTGAATGCTTGACAGTAATGGTTTTAGGTTAAGTTTTAGTTTTGCTAAACAATTGTATTAGTTATTGTTTGTATTTAATGTATATTCAAATATTATGTAAGGACTTTTGTCCTTTAGTTATAATAAATAAATGTGTATTTTGAGACAATATTATTTTTTTAATTTACCCCGTATTTCTTTTTTTTTTTATTATCTTTAATTTCGTATGACAGTGTTTTAATTTTATTATTCATTTCATTTCATCCTAAATGCTCCTTACTTTGCCACAAATAAAATCATACATAAAGACCTTAATGTTCCCTATGTAACCGATCTAGCCCGAACCAGATATCACTCCTTCCATTATAAACTCTCTAACCACTCAAACCCCCTAGTTTCTAATCTTGCATCCTCTTCCATTCCTGACAATCCTCGGAGGTGCCTGAAAAGAAGATGGCCACGAAACCAGCTAATGTAAAATGTCATTAGAGTCCTACCAATGGGTAGTTTCTCTGCACGCCTGTAACACTCCAACTTAGATCAGATTTACTAAATGTATTATAATGTACAGTTGTAAATAGCAATAAATAAATATTTAAAAAAATTATTCATTTAGAGTAGTAGACCAGTTTTCGAATAGGGGATCAAAATAAAAGCCCAAAGAATATTTAGACCCATTTTATTTAACAATATTGTTGAACTGCGTGATAAACTTGTAATTGACAACTACTTGCAGACTGTAGGCTCCTGTTTAACAGTCATTTGACGTTGCGTTGTTTGTGTTCCCGTCAGTTAGTGTGTCAGTAGTGTTTGTCCAATAAATGTTACCATTCATTCCATATTGACATTGTCACACTTCTAAAAAGTCATTGTGAGGGACGTCGTAACAGTCCAGTACCGGAATTAATAATCACCAAATCTTTTTGTTATCACTGTAGTTGAAATGTCCATAAATAAAAGGAAAAATAATAAACCAATAATTGTAGAGTAAAATATAAAGAATCTTAATAATGAGATTTAAATGACATCAATTATTTAATGATATCAATCACTAAATAATTTTAATTTTTAGAGTTCATTTATGTCGCTTACAGGCTTATGCTCGTCACGGATTGGATCTGGGTTAGGAAAGGATATTCAAACCGTATTAGAATTTAATACTATGGACTGAAGTTTATCAGATATAGTAAGTATATCATTGAGAATAATAATAGATTGTCTGATGTAAATTGGTCATTTAAACATTTCGAAAAAACAAAATATTAAAAAATGAAGTCTACGTCAAAAACTCAAAATTGTATGAATGTTTTTTCCACACCTTTCAGAATACAAATAGCAGCCTGTTACTTATTAAACTAATATCGGTAAATGCTTTCAATGTTATAATTTCATACGCGATATATTGAATGGCTTACAAATACATAATTTAACAAATACTCATAACATAAAAAAATGCACACACTCTAAAATTGGTATCTTTTTTGATGATGTTTGTTTGTTTTTTTAAGGTGTAAAGTGTGTTATTAGAGTGCAACCAATCGGTAGTTTCTCTACACGCCTGTAACACTCCAATTTAACTTAGATCAGATTTACTAAATGTATTATAATGTACAGTTATAAATAGCAATAAATAAATATTTAAAAAAAAGGTGTAAACATTTTTGATCATCAACGCCTGTTGATTGTATTAATTAAGAAGCTACTCACACATACTCCCTCACTCACCCATGTACATGATTCCAATGTAAAAACAAAATTAAATAGAAGAAGAGCTGTAATATAGAAAAGAGACCCACCCACTTTTAAAATTTAAACACTTATGTAACTTTAGCGTTCTCATCTGTGAGAGCTTCAGATACATTTGGGGTCAGTCCTATTCTGTTTGTTGATCGTAAACAGCGTGGGCATTGTTCAAAGATATGCTTGAGTGTGAGAATGGACTGACGTGGGAGGTTTCAGATCAGAAATGAGTGAGTAAGAACAATATGGCCTATTCTCAAGCGGGCTAGAGCAACTTCCTCCCAGTGGCCAAGATTTCGACCATGAATTTACCACTCTTCTGATTTCTTTTAATTTACTCGGTGAGCTTTCACCCCACATGGCCTGCTATCTTTCTAATTTTTTTTATCTTGAGAGGTCTACTGAGTTCTCATGATATTTATTTATGTTCATATTCAGAAAAGTTTCTACTTACAAACCTTTTTTTTTTATTTATTCAGATATATTAATTATTCCCTTATAAGCGGTACTTCCAATTGGTCCACAAATATATATTATAAATTAGATTCTCAACATAATAATGAATGAGAGAATCAAACAAAGAATTTTGATTATTATTTTTAAGATAGAAAGATGCCTGAACGCCTTACCACTATTCCCCAAGTTCTATTACTCCCAGTCCACTATCCCAGCTACGAAGAAAAATATCTTGTCTTATATAAACAAAACACTACTCCCTTCGTGTCACAGCAAGGAAACATTGTGGCCAGCATTACAGGAAAATATATCCCTTTATTTTTCCTAGGGAGGAGATGGAAAGGTCCCTCCATCCCCAGTAAAACTCTCTTTTGTTTTTTCCATTTAGAACATTTTTTTGTAATTAATTAAAAATTAAATTTAAAAAATGTATATAATGAAATTATATTCGATCTGTAAATAAATAATGTGTTTTTATTTTTCAAACAGGCATCTTTTGAATAATAATGATTTTTTTACAAATTTTTTTTTTAAGATGAAGTAGAGTTTTTAAATTTCTATATGCCATATATTATGGCACTGTATGGTTACAGTTAAATTTGGTTATTACAGTTTCTGATTCGTTTTTAGGTCAATGAAAGATTCACCCAGTAAATCATTTACGATGGCATGGCAATTGTTATGGTAGTCACGAAGAGATAATAATTTATGGCACCTATTCATTATCTTTCTAATTTTTCCGTTTGTTTCTTAGCTACAGAATGCTCATAACCTATATAAGTTTCTTTTAGTGCAACCAATTTTCTGAAATATGTGTTAACTTGCTAATTTAATACCAATTTTAGACTCACGTAGAGTACTTCAGTAAATCGAATATTTACAATAGTTTTTCCTATTTGGAACGTTGGAATATTTACAATAAATTTTTTATGTTAGTTTATATCACTTTTACTCAGTATGTATTTAATAGTTATGATTTAACAATCGATTTTTTGTTTTGTAGAATAGGAACGAATTGGTCCTATTGAATGAGTTTAAGCGTGAATAAAATTACAAAAACTAAAACTCTATTCAATTAAGTAGACCAAAACAATTTTGTAGAGGAGAAATACTAAAGAATTGGTTATAGCGTCTTTTAAAAGCATTAGATACTAATGCTCACATTATTCGAAAAGTCCCTTTTAAGTTTCTTGTATATTAGTAGCGCCGTATTGAAGTTATAGCAATCTTTGTTATTTTCGACAAAAAATCTAAGACTAGGGCGGAAACTTGTATAATGTTGGTAGACTATTAAAACAGTAAAAATATGAAACTTTATATTTATGGTTTTTGTGAACTCAAAAAATGAATCTGCTTTGCTTCTTCCTAGATAATTTGTCGGGCTACTACATAAGAAGCGATTTTTGAGAATTTGTATGTATTTAAACTCAATTAATACAATTGAGTATTTTTTTTTGTTATTCTTTATCCGAAAACAAATCAATCCGTATGTACATTTTTTTTTATCTTGGCCCCTATTTTTCGATCTAATATCACACAAAATAAAGGTTTCATTGAAATTGGTGAGTCCCACGTGAGTAGCTTTGTTTTTCAAAATTTGATCTTTTTTATTTTTTAATGGTGTCAGTAACCGTAATAGTTTGAACCATGACAATACTATTAAACAACTAAATATAGCGAGATAGTTGACACTAATTGTTGTAATTGTAAAGAGCTCCTCTCACGTTAACTGCCTTGGTGGACTTAATGCCTTGAACGTAGGCCGTAAAAGGGGAATATAACAGCTTTAATATATTATTATAATTCTTTAATACAAATAATATATCAGTTTTAGGTACTGTCATTAGGTACTTAGTAAAGAATTTATTAGACATTTTTTTAATTTGTATTTAAAAATTTACTTCTATGTCCTATTCATTGAAATTAAGTTTCTATTTTCAAATATTTCGCTAAGCTTCATTTCTTTTCAACTACCTGTTACAATTAACTCTCAGCTCGCAAACAAGGAAACTAACGCACTGCAAAAGCATCACGTTTTTAAAGATTATATTAATAATAAAACATTTTAATGGAATATTTCAAAAACTTATATTTTAATAAGGTACGTACTTAGTTGTTTCAAGATGGTGAATAATTGGATAGTTCTCAGAAAAAGAAGAATAAATTTCTTAAGGTTCCAAACCTCATTACTCTACTTAATAATTAACGAAACGAGTGTAATGGCTAAATATGTATCACAATGGTATCAAACAATAATTTCAGTGGATTAACGAAAATTTCAAAATCATTCAATAAAATTTGTGTACGATAGATCACAAATAATGTCCTGAATATCATTCTACATGAATACAGATGAATATCATTCTGTATCATTTTAGTAGTAAAATAAATCTAGCAAGAAAATATAATGATATATTATTATTATTGGTTTTTTATTGTTCAAACATTAATTTAATAACGTATTCGTAAGTAATTGAGCTAATTACTTTACTCGATAATTATCTTAATCTTTCTTCATCGATGGTAAAATTATCAAACATCTACACCATTTTTTTTTTGTCTTTTTTTCAGGGAGACTAAATTGAACAAAAACGAGGTTATACCTCTTGGGAATCGTTTTCTTTTCAGACTCCTGGTTTCGGGGGACCACTCAATGTGGCTTACAGCAGATCCTCCGTAATCCAAAAAAGAAAAAGGGTCCAAAGGACAGCTCAGTAGGACGGCACAGACCAACAACCGAACAACAATGGTCCAAATTGGCTCTTCGAGTGGGTCCAAGCTGGATGAGTATTATTTTCATTATTCCATCGAAATCGCTAATAAAAATAAAAACCGCATAAATAATTCATATTACATAGTGTTAAAACGTTGAGTAGTTATGTCAAACATGAAACTAGGTTTACATTTTTCAAAAGATTAAATATTTATGCGTTCTGCATAAATAAATAAAACAAATTTAGAATTAATAACTTAATGAAACCGAAAGGAAAAAATGCGAAACTCTCATCTGAATATTAATGGAGACTAATATTTGAAAAAAAAAATCCTAACGCGATCGCTTATATAATATTTCTGAGCAAATAAAATAAAAAAATTATAAATTGATGCTATAAATATTTATGGCTTCAATATAAATTAAAACTTGAAGGCCTTGAAATATTTTAATTTATCAACCGGTTTGAAATATATTTTATTTTTAGCAGTTACTAACAAACACGTTTATTCTTCTAAATTAACTCATAAAATTGATTAAATTTTTACTATCCTTTTTTTTTTGTTTTGTTAATTTTATGGCTATAACGAAAGGTTTTTTTGAAATCTTACTTATTATCTACTTTATAAGAAGCACAACTTTATAAGCGAGCTGTTCCTATGGAGTAAGAGTTGACTGTTTTTGTGTTTACCACTGATTTTGTTTATTGTTGCGACACCTAAAGCTTAAAATAAGCCTCAAATAGTTTTGATTAATAGATTAGCAGGCGAATGTTTTGATTTTATTTTATTGATTAGATTTTTTAGGTTAAAAAATTTGGGCACTAATTAAATTCTAGACGGTGCGCAAAAAATTAATTTTTTGACAACAATAATATTTTTAGGAGATTTTTTTTGTGAAACTTAAAAAAAATTGGTGTTAAATGAAAAATGATATGTTTTCATCTTAACTTTTAAATCACAATATTTACAGTCAAAATTATTCGGACGTCAATAATTGGTTTGCTAAGATATTTTAGTTTTTATTTTCTATCTATCTATATAGCACACAATTTTTACAAACAAGAATACTAATTATAAAAAAAAGGTAATAGAGAAATTAAATAGATGCAAGTCAGGTGCCTGTTTTTAATACTTTTTATATCAATATTAACACCGTACAAAACGTAATGAAATAAATACGATATGAAAAATATATAGTTTTAAAAAATAAAAACTCTTGATAACATTTTCTACAAATCATGTGATATTCCGGGGACGAGAACCATTTACGACAAGGCATTAGGTGATCAATATCACCAAGGTGATTAATATTTGGAAACCTATATCACTACATTTCATGAAGTGTCTTGGGTTTCCCACTTAGTGAGAATTAACACTTTCTAGACCAACGGAAGGGTAAGATGTTGATTTGTACAGGAACACCTTCAACGACTAGGTATTTCTTCAATTAAGGGAATTAACTTTATATATAAATTATCTATTCACTTGCTTAAGACTGGTTATTATTGTTTAAATAAATTAAATTGTATCCACTTGAAGTCACAAACTTTTTATTTTATTAAAAGTCCAACATTTCGGCCAATTCGGCCATCCTCAAGGACAATCTTAAATACGAATTAACATTACCATCAATAATTTAAAAACTTCTTTGTACGCTAGTCTGCCCAAGAGGAAGAGTTAGGATCTGGACCAGTGGAACGTCGAAGTCGAACTTAGACTAGATTTGAAGGAATATGCATGTTTTTCTTAAAAATAGGTTTCATTTCAGGACTAAGGATTTATCGGGAGTTGATATCATGAGCATCTTATTTGTTCGAGAAATATACAACGGTATAGTTTACATTTTAAATAAAATGAATATTCCTATATATTCGAGAGATGAATGTATATAAGTTTTTGCCGATGGTATATTTAAAAATATTTACAGGACAACATAAGAAATTCCAAAGAAAAACCTATGTTACCAAGGGTGTGAAAGATAGGAGGGCTCAACTTCCTGGCGGTGAACTAGAAATCGAATAGCTCATTACTAAAGAGGAGATAGGGGGATGGATGGGACTTCGCGTACTTGCCACTATCGGATTCTACTTCAATAACAACCAGTTATTCATTTTCGGAAGAAGATTTAATCCTTAATTTCTTTACGATATATGCCGAGAAGAATTAAAATACCAGAAGAAAAAAAAGTCCAAAAAAATGTCGATCCGTCGTTGCATGACCAGACTATTTCCAATTTATTATTTTATTTTATTTTTTATATTATCTTTTTTTTTTGACCTATGCAACTGTTATAACTCTAAATAGAAGTCGAAAAAACAGCAGATTGTTAAGTCTCAGGAACTAGGAACTGATTATTAGACCGGGACCGCCCAGATTCATCACGGGACCTGACAGGGTTTGTAGTACTATGATGGGAAACATAATATAAATATATAATAATATAAAAGGGCACTACAAGTTTTAGGGAAACGTTTAGCAGACAGGGATGTAGGCAGTCTTTTATAAAGCAGTTTTGTCCCACGGTAAATAAACGGTCTATTTATTAATATATTAATTATAATAAGAATTATTATAATTCTTCACAGACGATATCAAAAACAAAAGTGTTTCATAATTATAATTTCTGTAATATCATGAACTATAAGCTTAAATAAAGAAAAAAATTATAAACAAATACGAAATATGATTGTAAAAAAAAGTTTTTTTTAAAAAATTACTGGATCGTATAATACGAATATTTTTCTCAAATTTTGGAGGTTTTTTTTTTGTGAAAAATCATATTCAAACATCTGTTGTTCTATAAACTCTGAGCTGAAATTAATAAAAGCTCGAGGAGAATTTTAAATAAAACAAAATAAATGTTAAAATACGATATTGTACATTTTACCACGAAGCATAAGATCTTTGTACATAGATATCTAGATATTAGATATATAAATATACATAGATATCTTTGTAACTTATTTTGGCGTGTGTTTTTTCGAAAACTAAATAGTATTATCGTAAGGAAAGCTGAAAAATAATATGGTTCCTAGTTTCCCGAGATAAGTCATTTTTGAAATTTACCTGAGGCCCAAGATGCCTCTAAAGTACCATTAATAGACCAATATAAATAGTAATTATTTTGTCATATCAGGAAGTATCATAAATGAAGGGGTCCCCTAAATGGTGTAACTTTGCTGGTCAACCATGTTGCTTAAGAATCCAATGTCGACACTATCACAACCATGTTCCACATGTTTTAAATCAAGATTATGGTTTTTATTTTTAAAATGTTCCCCAAAACTAGACATCAATTTCAGTGACATAGATAAATTTACATCTGAACCTTTTCTAAGAGATATAATACACCCGTTTTAAATTAAAAGTCGTTATTTGAATCAGACTATAAATCACTAACCCGTTGGTCCACAATGTTGTCAAAAACAAATAATAAAACATTTACAACAATTAAGGATTTAGTATCTATCTATACTATTAGTAACTATTAGATGGTAAATTAAAAAATTTATCTCTAATAAAGTTATCTTATAAAAATTAGTCATTTTTTATTAATTCATTTCTTCTTTTTCTTTAATTGGTTTGAGTGGGGAGGGGGGTCTATCACTTTTTAATTAACCGATTGAGCCAGAATTGTAATTTAATCCTAACTCGACAATGTTCCAGAATAACAAGTATTGCCGCCTTTCTTTCCCTTAAGCCATAGAATAATTGGCTCTTTTATTTTATTTATTTATTTATTATTCTGTGTCCCTTCTCCTTTTATTGATGAGAGTTATACAATAATGAATAAATAAGGATAAAAGATTAATATGAAAACATAAATACTATAGACATGATCAAAACAATAAAATGTATCAATCAGTATTAATAAAGTTTGTATTTAGGATTCCAATCAAATTTTTTTAAAAAAAATTAAATATTTGACAAATATTTTTATTGAATTAATATAAAATAATAAAATGGCATATAATACAAGAATAATGAACACACAATGATAATAAAAGGAAAGTGGTTATTCTATACTAAATCGTTGTAAATATTTTCAATACCTTATGAACCTTTGTCCTTAAACATATTATTGTTAAAGATAACATAAAGAAATTAATAAATCAATAGTAATAAAAATAAAAGGTCATAACTCGGACATTATTTCTAAAATAGTTTGGATAATTTATGCAAAATACAATAAAGATTTCCTATTTAATAACTGTACCTATTGTGCAATTGTTTATAATGGATAATATTTCAGGATTAGTTTAGAGTTTTAAAAATTTTTTTAGGGAGAGAGAGAGAGAGAGAGAGAGAGAGAGGGAGTGAGGGGGGAGGGGTAAGAGAGAGAGAGAGAATGAGAGAGGGAGGGAGGGAG
>NW_027106126.1:655447-658821 GCF_000696795.3 Halyomorpha halys | reverse complement strand
TACTTTTTACTTATTTATTTATTTATTTTTATTTATTTATTATATTTTATTTATTTATTTATTCTTATGTTATTTCATTTTAGTATAAATGTGATCAGTTATCATTATTACCTATTCCCAAACAACGTTGTGGCAGACTGTAATATCTATCAATAAATAAAAATTTAAATTAGAAAAAAACTTCTTTTTTAATACGCGAATTTACTACGTATTAGACTTACTATTAATGTATTTTATCAATTTTGTTTTTGTTTGTACATGTCTCTATAAACACTCCTTAACTTTTTTTAGTGTCCATAACCATCGGAAACTGATTTTCATGAAACATTCCAGATGTTCACGTTCAAATATAACTAATGTTTCTAAAAAGTTAATCCTAAAAAAATAATAAAACTAATCTTAATCGGACTAATACTAGTTACTAACTAGCTATCAGACCAATACCAAAATATAGCAAACCACTTTTTTATTTGACTTCGAACAAAAAGTGGTAAAGAAAAATGTGGAAGATTTTGATACACCAAAGATTTTATTTACATATACTCAGGAAATCAAGGGAAATATTTTTTTGTTCTTTCTAGTTTTATGGCCATTATTTCGATGCCAATTAATGTTAATATTAAGTAAAACAAATATGTCAACGAATGGAATAATAATATTATAATTTTTTTTTATGTTTTAATTAAACCATTAATGTTATGTACTTGTTATGAATGAATTGGGTGAAACATTTTATAGTGATGGATCTATTACTTAAATTTAAGATAAATAAAAAAAAGATAAAAACAAAAAGTTTAACCATTAAGATCGTAATAATAGAGAAAAAGTCTTCTAGACATGAGGATCATCAATCTAGAAGATGAAATATCTACCATCCTGTGGATTATCGGGGTAAGGAGATCATTTGTATTAATTATGTTTGTCTTACCAGGAAATGATAAAATCATGTAGCTCATTATAACTTGAACAGGTTCTTTATAACATTTTTTATCGCTAAATTCCGTAACGCAGCTCCTCAAATACATAAATAAAAATATATTCAGGATAAATATATTTGTTTTGTTAGAGGTATTTTATTCAAAGAACTGTACAGTGGATGCCTACATAACGACTGAAGAATAATTATTATTAAAACTTATTCTACCGTCTCATCAAGTTTCAAACCATTCCAATTACTTACGGCATCTAACTGACCCTATATATTTTAAATAAATCAAATAATTACTTAGTATATGCTTTTGTTAAAAATATAATGCTAGTAAAATTTGCTCAACGATATAATTGTAAACAAAGGGCAGTAATAATAATGTTTTTTTGTTTTTTTTTTCAATGTTTGCTACACTACTATATAAATTTTACTATGTATAGATGTATTTGTGCGAATACATCTCACCATATATACTTTATTTTATTCTTATTCAATACCATTATTTATATTGTTTTATTAATAATACTTCTTCTATGGATAGTACTTTTATTTACTTGTTCCTTCTTTATAAATGTTCAGGCAGACCTTTGAGAACAACTTCCTCTAATTTCTGAAATGCTAATTATAAATTTAACTATTTTATATTTTTGTATTCATAAATACGTTTCTACGTTGAAATGAACCGATTCTTGGATTAAAATAAAACAAAATATACACTTATATAAAAATTAAATCAAAATTATAACAGAACTACATAAAACAAAAAAAAGGAACTAAAAAAAAAGGATTTTTAGGGTTTTAAATAAAATAAAATCGAATAATAGCAATTTTGCCAGTACATAGCCATAAAGTACAACACTATTTTAAATTTATATAAGTAATACATTTGTATTATATAAAATTATATGTATGTACATAATTTTAAAACATTAAAAACTGAACGATGAAAATAATTGCACAGCTTCTCTTCTTGTGCATTTATCGTAACATCAGGTTATTGGCTGGCAAGTCCTAGTTGATTTTGCTGAGCCTTTGAATAAAAAATTAAGTTTATGTTCGCCTTTCTGATTAGTATTAAATAGAACTGTAACTCTCGCCTTATTTATCTCATGTTCATAGAAGAGGATATAAGAGTAGATAAGTTTGATAACCGTTTGAAGTGTGGGATGTGTACCACGCAGTCAAGAATGCAGTAAGTTCTTAATTTTTTTTTTTTTTTTCATTTTTCTTAATTCTGACTAAATAATACAGAGTTCGTTCGAAGCTCGGTTGGTCGAAATGTATCAGAAATCTATGTTATCAAAAACAAAGTTATTTTAAGCGAAAGGGTATGACCATTAAAATTTAAAGTCACAAAAACGGCAGGAAAGTAAGAGACATCCCTGAAACAATGAAATCAGAACAGTCTGTGTACCTTCAATCTTGACAGTAAAAAGGGTATTGTTCAACCTTCAAGTAGCATTAGAAAATGTAGAGCTCTACAGCCCAAAGAGAACACTTTCCAAAAGCTTTCAAAGTCCTCAGAGAGGCCCGGGGTACCAGAAGGAGTAACAATAGCGGATACGGCGAAAATCCCTCCTTCGCGTTCAGGATAGCCCAAGGAGCATTCAGAGTCGGAGCAGTTTCGGCTGAGGAAGGAAACGAAGGCAATACTGGCTTAAAGGGGACCCTGGAACAAGTATTAATGATCTTCCCTAACTTCATTCTAATCCGGGGGTACTCTGCCAGGACCGTCTGATAGTATTAGGGCGCTAAACAATAGCGATTGCTGTCTCTTTATGTACTAGTACAGGTCAGATAACTGCTAAGATTATAGGTTATAAGCATGATGATGGATTTGATGACGAAACGGAACAATGAAATATGAAACAATAATAGCAAAAGAGACGGGGAGATAACTCGACCTATTAAAATTAACCGAAAACGACTTATTGACACCGATTCCGTTCCTCTAGAAGGGGATATTAAAAATAAAATATCCAAGTGTATACTATAATATTTTTAATTTATAAAAAAAAATATTTTATTAAGGACAGAAAGGACTTTGCAACTACTTGAAGTATGGTTCATCCTGAAGATGGAGAAAGAGCCCCGAAACGTCAATAAATATTATGTAATAAAGAAATTATGGGAAGGACTTCTCACAAAAAAAAAAAAAAACACCTAAAATGTTTGAAGTAAACATGTACAGTTGTTTTCTCGAATATACCGCATAAAATAATCTGAAAAGGCTGGAATTTTCGCATGAACCCAAAAAATTAGTGTCATTCTAATTTTTAGAATTATAGAATCAAGAAAACCTATTTCTTGAATATGACTGGACGGACTGTTTCCCTGTTAAAAGCGTTTACAGAAAAACTGTAGTTTAATTAAACAATAAACACAAATTTATAGATAATGATGATTTGTTATGATAATAAACAATGATTTATGTATAAAAGGTTTT
>NW_027106126.1:654165-655327 GCF_000696795.3 Halyomorpha halys | reverse complement strand
ATCTATTTTATCCAAAATAATATTATACACTGTTTTATAAGGGCTACATATATTTCAACATAGCTTCGGAACAAACCACACACTCTTAAAACATCATGTATCTTTTATTTACTTAAAGAATAACGTTTCGGACTGATTTTTTCCATTTTCAAACCAATTCCTAAAATTATACGTTTCACAATGTCTAAGATCATTTAAAAAAATTAATATAAATACCAAAATTTAAAAAAAATATATTTTAACTCATTTTCATCAAAAACAATTATATTATATATTTTTTAAAAATTTGAATATCATCTTACCAAGTTTTACTAGACTTTTAGGTATGTAAATTTCAAGATTGTTGAGAATTTTGAAAGTATGATTTTAGAAATAGATAGTAATCCAAAACGTTATTTTATTAATAAATAAAAGATATATGAAGTTTAAAGTTAATGTATTTCCCAGAAATAGTTTTACGAAATTTTTATTGAATTTTGATACATTTTTTTTTTTTACATTAAATGCTTTAATAAAAGGAATATGTCGGAAAAAATATTTCTATATTGATAATTTTATTTTTCTAATTATTTAGAGTCTATGCTTAAATTATTTCCAGTATTTGCATATAATATGGCACAATGAAAATATTTTTAACTCTTTAACACACAGTTGTTTTGGGGAAAAAATGGTAAACAAATATAATAATAATCAAAATTTTAATTTTAATTTGGGATTTTTGATATATTTAATACAAGCAGATGATATTCAAATAAAATTTTATGTTTTAATATAATCATGATTTTTATGATTAGCATAAAAGCTTTTATGCTTTACCTTTGAATAAACTTGCCTGACAGTGCTTTCGACAAACCATGTACTACTTGCACATCTAGCTAATTGTTTTAATAATGATGAATTATAAAATAAGTGCCGATTATTTATTGTTATTATTGTTTTTTTTCCTATTATTATTATATTATAATTATTAAGAAATAACCCTAAGACAACTATTTATATAAAGAATATTATATTTATAATGAGATGTAGATAGTTGACCGTAGATTAATGCTTGAAGAAGTTTATCGGGGGGGTGCGGTCAGCAAAGAACAACATAAATAAACAAAACAATATTTATTTATTTTATGCCGACGTTTCGACCTGAGTTTCAGGTCTTCATCAG
>NW_027106126.1:642652-653765 GCF_000696795.3 Halyomorpha halys | reverse complement strand
TTCAATATTTTATATAATTCTAAATTTGTTTGTATACTATTCCTTTTCAATTGTATGTTACTCTAAATGTTGTTGTTATCTCTTCTGTTCTATAGCCCTGATGAAGACCTGAAGCTCAGGTTGAAACGTCGGCATAAAATAAATAAATATTGTTTTGTTTATTTATGTTGTTCTTTGCTGACCGCACCCCCCAATAAACTTCTTCAAATATTATATTTAGATTGGTAACTCAACCAGGAAAGTCCGTCCGTATAAAGATTGAACTGATCTCAGTGATTTTTTGTACAAGTGATTAAAAAATAAGTTAACAATATCGCTCGGGAAGAGAATTAAAATATAAATCCTCTTTCCGCTGTGCAGGGTACTTTCCGATTTTAATGAAAAAAAAGAACACTACTAATGACAAAAAGGATTTAGATTGAGAAAGTTCTATTTTTTAACGTAAAACAATTGTCTAATAAATAAGTAATAGCAGATTACTAAGTAAAGATGGAAGGATTATATTATTTAAAAACGTGAAAATTAAAGATGAAAGATATTTACAAAAATATCATAGTTTTGTCTGAAGATATGGATCATTTAAATGCATAACAAAATATATATCTATGTTGCAAGTTTACGATCGCACATCACTGCACTAAATATCTGGGAAAACAAAGTTAGTAAAAGTTGATTTCAAAATAATTTTAATATCGCATAATTTTTAATAAAATAAAGTTTTTATCGCATCATTCATAAGAACTAACATTATTACCATATTTACGTTTCTATTATTTTATTATTGGGCACGTAGCAACAATTCTAAATATTTTTGGATCAGATATATAGAATATACGTAGTTGCAAAGACAAAATGGTATATTTGAAAATAAAAGGTGGTAGAATTAAGTTAGTAGCTGAATTTAAATTTTAATGTACATTATTAAATTTAGTATTTTTTAAATTAATGACGTAACATATTCAGTAATATATTTTTTGGCATTTAAAATATAATAGAAAACCATATTGAAGTACAATAAATCCAAGATAGCGAACAATACAGATACACCACTATTGTTTTTAACTTAAGATAAGATAAAGAGTTTGCGATTAAATAAAATAATTATGGAATATTTTTTATATGAAGTTTATCTCAAACATAATTACCACTGAAATACAGATTTTTTATAGCGATAAACGATAGTTCGAAGCAGGTCACATATGCTGACTAACACGCGGTTGCAGAAGAACTTCCGCGAATTCCCTAAGTGATTGCCATCCACACTCTCATTTTAAAAGCTGAATATTTTTATTTGATTAAGAAGGTGAGAAACCAATCCATTTAATTGCCCTGACGAGGACACAACAGCTACAGGGCATTCGATAAATAAAGCAATGATTTCCCAGAAACGTAAGTAATGTATACACCGAACCCATTTCCACAAATTTAGTTACCATACCGATAACTGGACATATATTAAAGATTTTATCAACATAATAAAACAGTATTGCATCAACACAATATACCTGATAGTGGTCTAAATTAGGAAAAGTTCGACTTCGAAATAATTCAATAGAAATAATATATTATTTGAACGCATAAGTTGCTGTCAAGCTTATAAATCATTGAATCGTGGATCATTCGTTAAATGAATGCCAAATAATAATCAGTTCTCAAGAAAAAAATCAATAAGCAGAAAACTAAGTCATAGCCGATCGAAATTGTTTAAGTACGTTTCTCATTGGGGAAATTGAAGGGGAAAATGCATTTGACAAGTCTCAACTAATTCTCTCTCGTCAATTTTAATATTTTTAATTGAACGGATCGGTATGCACAGTTGAGTAAGCGCTTCCAATTTTTTTTTTAATTCATCCTCAAATGTTGAAAAAAATTTACTTGATTCAATCACAGATTATTCTGTGGCAAGATATATCGTTTGCCAAATTCAGTGATGTATCGATTTCGTAATTAAGGCACTAAGGGTTGAAACTGTTCAAAAAGCCAAAAGAAACTTAATAGGTTAGGAATTACAGGTCGAATTTTAAATATTTTTCTTGAAACCATGAAATTCACACCAGCAACTTTGGTAAGAAATTAATATTTTGGAAATCGTTTCGTTCCGATACTTTTTTACAACATATTTTAAACTTAATTTGAAAATTATCGAATATTAAGAAATCTTTTTTTCCCCATTCAATGGAGAATATAGTAGATTCCAATCTTTAATTATTATTATTTATCTTTTTTTTGTTTATATATCATATGTATTTCTTTTTTAAAATATATCCTTCTCTTAAATAATCACACAAACCTATGTTAGAGTCAAATGTAAAATCTAATTTATTTTATTAATTTATTCCCTAATAATAACATAGTAAATTGCGAGCAGATTATCACTTAAAATTAATAAGCTTAGGTATGAGTTGTGTTAAATAATTTATATTAACGCTATAATATATCGTATTATTACATTACATAATTTATAGAGTTCATATATATTTGTATTAGTTTACTACAAATTCATAAATCTCATTTTTATTTCTATTACGAATTCGTCACAATATTATTTAATTATGCTCTAATTATTACCACTATTATTTTCCTTTCTTTGTAAACAATTATCGGTTGAATGTGATACATGGAAAATAAACAACCAAAGCCTAACGGTTTAAACGGATGGATAATGTAATCTTATTTTATATCAAAAAGAAAACATAGATGATGGTTACACTAATGAATGGAGTTTAAAATATGCTACTAGATGGAGAAAAGTTGCTTCGTGATCAGAATGTGAAGGAATGTTCAAATCAGCTTAAAGATGTGGGGATCAGTCAAGAAAAAACCAAAAAAAAAAACTTTAAAATTAGTAACATGGTAAACCAAGACATATATTAGGTCAATAAATAATATCTTACGGCAACGCAGCACTCACGAATCACAGACTTCAAGACCCAGGGGCGTACCCAGGATCAAAGTTATGGTCGTTGAGGTTGTGACATTTCAGCACGGAAAAGGCGAATAAAAAGAAAGTTTTAAGATTGTTATATATACTTATATTAGTGCTTTATTAGTTGTTTAATATTTTAATTATTTGCTTGAAAAAATTCACCCCTCGCTGGGGATGCTCATGATAAGATCCATGGAAATGATCTCAACCATCTTACCCTACCAATTACATCTGTGGCTTGGACCATCAACAACCTGTGTCATAATTACAAGTCCAAGGATAAATTAATTTTAAAGACAGACTGAATACTATCAGAACCGAAGAAAGACACACGCTTTTGTATTATATAATTAAAAACAATAATTAAATTTAAAAAAATGTATATGCATTTGAAAAAATTATTTTTTCTGCTTTTAAACTAGTAATCTTCAACACACATTATTTCATAAAAACTAAAAACCTGCAGAAACGGTCATCAATTGTTTTTTCCTTTGTGCCAAAGATATATTGGTTATATGGCGTTATGTATATACTATTATTGCAGTGCGTTAAGGGCATTAAAATGCACACAGGATAAAAAAAAATAATTAAAGCGGTGATTTGAGTAAATTTAATTGCAGATACTGACATATATCGGGAGGGGAGGTCATAAATATAGTCAGAGTGGTGTAAGTGTACTAATCTTTATTTTGAGAAACACCCGGTTTTACTATAATACAATGTAATACAATAGGATTGTACGGGTCTGTAACACACCCACTGACACATTTATCACTCAAAACTGACTTTGTCTATAACGTTTAAATTATTAATGGTGGTTTACATTATGCTGCAGATGTGCACTAAAATTAAGTTTAATAAAATTCGGACTTGGTTTGAATCCGTATAGGATCAGTATTGACAAAGAATTTGACTTAGTATCTCTGTAAATTTTGTAAATATTTTCTACAGGTTTCCACGGAAACCTATTTTTTTTTATCTTACCATATAAAAGAATAGATATCAATCACCCATTGACTTATTGACCACTGTATACCAAAAACGACAATAGCTAAGAAGGTTTACTATTAAAAGGAATTCTATTAGCTCGGACGACTAATTTAATCATGGGATAGTTTTATTTGTTTATCGATGGTTGGTTGTTTAATGTTTTCCCTGGTTTGAAAAACAATCTGAATGAACAATTAAAGTACAACAACGTTCCTCGTCCATTTTAGTAATTGAATTTAGGAAAAAATTAATAGAACTTTCATCTCTCACTTAGGTCACCTGTATTTCCCATTATAAATCTGAACATTTGTGCAACTCTTGTGCAGACGTTAAAGTCTTTGTAATTCAATGGTAATTATTCCTTATTTTACAAGCCTTTATTATAATATATATTTATATTAATTTCAATTTTCTTTTATTAAACTTACTCTGATTTTTTTCCCATTGAATTTTAAATTCTCTTCATTTTTACTTCTAATTGAATTTAAATTGTTTTTTCTAATTATATTTATCATGTGAGTGAAAATAAGTATTATTTTTTTGAATGAGTCACAATGATTTCTGATTACTTTCAAAAGATTTATGTAAATTGTAAAGAATTTACGATTCGAAGCTGGACTTTTCTGATTATGCAGAAAAAAGTGAATTCTCGTTTTCCCCATGTAGTTTTCATTTTCTTTCTCTTGAAATTTTTATTTCATTTTCAAATATTTTCATTAATCTGTTATGATATTCTTTTATTTATTTACATGGAGTGTAAATCTAGTCTGAAACAAAATTCATTTAGCATTATTAGTAGTTTAAAATTTTTAAATAAGACAGAAATAGTACATTCTGTATTTAATTATTGACAATTAACAATGAATACATTATAAAGATTGATAAATTTATATGATTTAACTATGGAAGATGAAATCATATAAACTCATTTGTTATATCATTATCGTGTTTCAAGAGCTAAAATTCTGGATTATGTAAATGAAAATATGACGTTAAGGGACTTCTGAAGAAAAGATTTTATAAAAAATGATCATAAGTTCTTCCTGATTATTAAACCGTTTTTGATTGAATCATTGTAGTATGCAGCAGATAGAGATGACATGTAATAATTTAGAAAATATGGTGAACGTGTACTTATATCTTTCCTAAAAGTTTAGAATCAGTTTTAGGTTATTAAACATTTCATGAATATTTTTATTGAGCCAACGTTTCGTCCCTCGTTGCAAGGCTAAAAAAGATACAAACAAACACTTGACATGTTACAAAAAAAAAAAAATAAGTGGAAAATAACAGGGGTATACAATGAAAAGTAAAATTTAATAAGAAAAATTAAAAGCTGTAAGCAGTAAATGAAGACGGCAATAGTAACAGATAGATAAGGGATAAAATAAGAGAAGAAATATTAAAGAAAGTACAAATTATGAGATGAAAAAAGAAAAGAATAGAATCAAATGATTTTATTCATTTGATTTTATTTTTTTATTCATCATTTGATTTTATTATTTTCTTTTTTCATCTCTTAATTTGTACTTTCTTTAATATTTCTTCTCTTATTTTATCTCATCATTTGATTTTATTCTTTTCTTTTTTCATCTCTTAATTTGTACTTTCTTTAATATTTCTTCTCTTATTTTATCTCTTATCTATCTGTTATTATTACCGTTTTTGTTTACTGTTTACAACCTTTAATTTTTCTTATTAAATTTTACTTTTCATTGTATATCCCTGTTATTTTCCACTTAATTTTTTATTTTTTGTAACTATGCCAAGTGTTTGTATCTTTTTTAGCCCTGACGAAGCCCTGCAACGTGGGGCGAAACGTTGGCTCAATAAAAATAGTAAATAGGTTTACTATTTGAGTTTTTTTTTTTTACCGCACCCGGACCATATTCCATTCATTAATATACACGGTCAATCAACAATCTTCCAGTATTAAACATTTCAATTCGTTTAACATTAGACGTTCCATTTTATGAAAAAAATTAAATACACCCCTATGTATTATCCCAAACATTATCAATTTTGGTAATACATTTTTAATTTTTCAAACGGCTACGTTTAGTCCATTTTGTTATATATTCGCAACATACTTTACTATCATTGGGAAATTGGAGCCGATCCAGAGAGGCATCATTCTGGGATGGGTATAACATGAGGATCGTAAGAGCTACTCGCATCATTTACGAGGACACCCAAGTTGCATACACAATCAGTCTCCTACGCCGAGGGAGGCAACAGAAGAAGGGCTATAACGCCAAAGGCGAAAGAGTCCTGTATTATTAACGATTAGCACAGGAGGCCTTCACAATTTGGACGAGGACCAAGTGGAATTACCACTAACTACCGCTAACAGCCTGGTTTATCTTGATCTCGCTGCGGTTCACTTAACCGGCGCTCCGTTCTCCACTTATTACTGCCGGGACGTGACTCAATTTCGACTAGGACCTCTTTTACCAAACATACTAATGGAGTGCACCTGAGGAAATTGTGAAAAGGCCGCGCTTAGGTAGACATTCGAGAGATGATTTGATAGCGAATTAGATCGAAACAATTTTCCAAGATAATATAGGGGACAAATTCTTCTAACCATTGAAGACCTACTATTATCATTCCCTCTCTTTCCCCTCATCAAAGAATCATTATATTGAGAACGTTTCATATTATCTCCTCACACGATATATTCCCGAGAGCCTATAAAGAAGAATTAAATAGCAGAATGGACGTTTTGCTGAACTTGGTCAGGACGAATGGGGTAACCATAAATGTTATCCTTAGAAGAAAGAATCGCATAATTCACCGATTCATAGTCATTTCCGGTTCAACAGCTATTAAGAATCAAAAGTCCAATCGAAATCGTAGTCAATAAAAAAAAGTTTTAAATGGGAGAACTTTAGTTTAGCGGTGCTGGAACAAACAAGATGAAAAAGTGAGCAAACATGATCTTATATCATTTTATTTTAACTGGATATTATTTGAACTTGAAAAGCAGTAAATTTAATGCTTCATAAACTATCCAGGGTTCCCAGAATTAAATATGAATCCATACAATTTATAGGAATTCTTTAATTTATAGAATATAAGAATGAATTCGTTTTTCTATTAAATTTTTCAGTACACAATCAGACACATAATGGCACAAAAAATAGTTTATAAACGTTTGTAATAAGAACGGATCTTTTTATCTTACGAACAACGTAAAAGGGTCACAACATTTCCAAAACCTTATATATGATTACTCAAGTATTACCAGGATGACCATAATGTATCCAAAATACGCAGTTCATTTGTAGTAATGAAAAAATCGAAACATTTATTTATACCAGCTCCTAGACTACTGTGAGGTGCACAAGTTACCATGTCTATTACTTCTAAAGAAGTTAGCGCCAGGAGTTTCTGTCCAGTACTGCTGCTATCCAGTTGCTGTCTTCATGTCTCCGTGAATCTGTGGATGCGCAACCAATCAACCGATATTGGTCTATCTAACCTTCTTTGTCTGCAGATGACTTCCACTTGAAGTTACATTGGGATAAGATTATCATTTCTTTCAATATAGCCAACATTCATTTGGCTAGCTTAGCTATGGAAACAATATTTCTCGCATTGTAGAGGTTATAAATCGCCTGATTGGTCTTCCTCCTCCATCTGTTTATAAGGACGGGTTCAAATATTTGAAGGTGAATCATTCTCTTTAAAATCACCATAGGAATGAGTCGATTCCTGCATTTGAGTCCCTGCGTTGTGCGTGAGAAATGGATCAATTATATATTTTATGCAAAAACACTTGGACAATCCTTTCAACGAACCTACTTGCCATGTGATGATTCAGGCCAAGGTTGCTACGGTTACAAGTCTCATTTTGATTTCTGTCTCAATTTGTTTATTACAGGTCATATGGATTACAATGTAAGTAAATTGTGGATCATTTTCTATAAAGGTAACGGACTGCAGTTTCTCCACAGGCATAGGGAGAGGGAGAGACATTTGAGAACTTTTTTTTTATTTGAATCCTGGGTCAAATCTTCTTGCTATTTCTTCGGGGATATTTCAAAGTAAGATGTTTATAAGTGAATTTTAAAAATATTTCCCCAAAAAGACATCACTTATATGTAATTTCTTAGTCATTTATTTCGATAGTTTTCATTTCATTATTATTACTAAAAAAAAAAAATTGTGAAAATGGGATTGGAATATAATTTACTTATTCAGAGGAATTTTGTTTTATTCTAATACTTTGAATTAGATTTAATATCTCCTCGGCCCTGTTTCATAATAAAGTATAAACTAATACTATTAGTCTTGTATATTTATCTTAGTTCAATTACACTGACTTGTACAATAGTAACTTGTACTTTAGTATTTTTTAATTCCTGTAATTTTACTAATAGTCATCCCTATCATGATAAAAATAAGCATTAGTGTTGTTACCACACTAGTTTCTACACTTGTACTATTAAATAATACTATTAGCTTTCATTATGAAACCAAAAATGTACTGATCACCTTTTCACATTTTGAAGCAATGTCCAGGAAATACTTGGCACTTACAAGTTTGTCTTCGTTAAGCCTTTCAAAACAAGGGCTCACCACCATCATGGACATTGTTAAGTTTTGAATGAAGCAAACTTACTTTAAAAGAGTGTCGCCGGAGAAAGTTTGTTACCGTAAATAGACTTGTCTACTTAACGAACGAAACCTTGAATTTTTCAGAAGAGATATGCCCTAATGGAATTTTAAACAAGTTACATGGGTAGTTTTACTTTGTTTTTGAAAATTAGCCTTGGTCTATGATTATTTTAGAGAAATGAAGTTTAAAGGAATTAATTTATGCTGATATAGAAAATGAAATACTATCGTTATTAGTAGATAAAATTTATTAAAAAATTAAATATTCGAAAATTGTTATCCAATATTTTCTTTACCAGCAACTTTAACATGGCTTTAAGTTACTAGAAATTTTTGATTGCGAAATAATATTTTCTATTTCGTTCGAAGATTTTTGTCATTAAAACTGCTTTCCAGCACCAAAAAAAGAAATATGAGCCTCAACAGAGATATTTATAATAACTCCTGAGATACAATTTTTACACAACAACAAGCAGTTTTTATGAAATGGGCTAAAATTTATTAACTAAATATTGATTTTTCAATGTAATGAAATAACGTTTGGTTTATGAGGTAATATAACCAGGAACTATTAGATAATCAGATGTCAATTAATATTTTAGAGAATTTTTCGAGCGCGGTGGCCACGGGCTAAACAGCATGGCTACTAACTCCAAGGACTTGAGTTCGAATCCGGCATGGCAGAAAATTGTTTTCTGTTACACTGTAGCCGAGAGTCAACTCCCGTGGGTTCTTGGAGCTCTCCTGGGGACCACCTAACCTCTTATAGTGGGTACCCTCAAATGGGTAAAAATCTGGCTGTCGAGTGTGATTCTGACCAAATCACCTCCTTGCACAACCGTTGGTCTAGTAACAGTACTTCTTTACAAAGTACTGAACTCCTGACCCTTCACGGGTTGTAGTGGTACAGATTTTAATTTTAGAGAATTTACTCTGGTTTAAATAATTTTCTATAAATGTTTTTAATGATATAGCTAGATTTATGGATTCGGGGCTTAAAATCAAAAATGAGTGAAAATTTTAGATATTTTAAAAATAAAATAAACTTCAGGAGGCAAATATTAAGAAGACTACTACTTCAACGAAGGTAAACGTTATAAACTAATTTAAATAACATTAAACTAGCATTGAATTGAGTGTTAATTGGCACCTTAACATTTTAAATATAAATAATTTTCCCTAAAACAAATGCATTAACTACTAATTTTTCTCTACGAAATATTCATTTTTAATAAATTATTTTTCTGGAATAAATAAAACTTCAGGCGACGTGCATCTTAAATACTTCAATATTTATTTCAATAACATTTACTGTGTCCCATGTGTACTACAGGTAATAAATAAATAATAAATTATATAATAAATTATTTCTCAGGAATAATTAAATGTAAACATCTCTGATTGGGCTCATATTTCAGCAAATGTGCTCTAGTTTAAGTGATTTTATATTTCATTTTTTAATGTTGTAGGGCAGTTTTAATGACATGAGGCTCCAAATGAAAATTTAAGGTTTTTCTGGAATAAATAAAACTTCAGGCGACGTGCATCATAAATACTTCAATATTTATTTTAATAACATTTACTGTATCCCATGTGTACCATAGGTAAAAACTGAACCATAATCTGAATAGAAATAACATTTTTACTTAACAGAATCCAAAACTAATGTTTCTTGTATATTGAGAACAGCTTCTATTTTAGCAAGCATGATCTGACTGGCAAACTATCATTTCTTAATTGGTAATAAAGATTCAAAAAAGTGCTATCAAAGCCTTTATCAGATAATGTCGAATTTCTGCACGGGCTTTCGGATTAAACACTGTTCTTCACTTTGATACAAAGTGTTTGTTCAGATGGGGACATTTTAAACGAAACATACTATTGTAGTGTGTTATTTTTTTTCACATTATAAAGGAGCAAAATATACGAAATTATAACCGTGTTATATATATATATATATATATATATATATATATATTTGTGATCTTTGGAATGTTTTATTTTCTAAATAGTTGAATCAGTTTATTAAAGATATTTAACCTTTGAACTGTCATACAACTGGGTTAATAATATTATCTTTTATTCCTCAACCTTAAGGTTTGATTTCCTATAATGTCTTGAGATACTGAAATATGAGAAAATAGATGAATAAAAATTGAAGTACTTCTACTCGCTGATACATTTTCTTAACAGTAGACAACAACTAATTATAATATGAAGCACAAATTGTTTGTCAGACTTTCCATGAACGAGGAACGTAACAGTTCTCCTACAAATATGCATTAATCTCAACTTGAAATGAGAACTCCCAAAAAATCCAATGTCGTGCTAAATTTACGATTTTGGCTACTGTGCACTGTAAGCTTGTTTAGGCGAGTTGGATAAGTTTTGGTCTGTCATACACCGAGGTATTTTTGATAATTTAATTTTGGTGTAGATTAGAGAAAAATGTGTCCCCTTATTTTACATACATACTTATTATTAGGAATAACAATGGTATTCACGCGAGTTTCTTTAATTTAAAAACATATTAATGTTTTATGGAATATATTTAGGCTGTGAATCAATATTAAT
>NW_027106126.1:625842-642602 GCF_000696795.3 Halyomorpha halys | reverse complement strand
TTAAAAATATACCATCACGGATCGTATCTACTAGATAGTAGTTCCATAAGCGGCTAAGATCTATTGAAAACGAATATTATGTGAATTAGCTATATTAAAATTAACTGACTAATTGAATTATATAATTGGCTAAAATCAAAGTTATTATAATACTTATAATTTAAGCATATTAAATCAAACTGTATAAAACCATAATGTTATATTGTTACAACTACTATTCGTCCGTCAGTTTGCGTTAAAAATATATATGATTGTAGGGTTGATGTATGATGTTAGAAACGTGGACGTGATACAATAAAATCAGTTTAAGAACACATTGTGATAGGAGTCAATATTTGACAGTCTATTCTCGTTGGCAATGATTGCCCGTGCCATGTGGGAATTCATTTCGTCCGTAGAATCGATAGGGCATTGTGCATTGACAGTGAGGCCTCAGCTAAAAGCTGTATTGTATACCCACTTGTGAATACCATATGATCCTATAATGAATGATATTTTTTGGTAAACGGTGTCGCATTCGATCTATCTTATCCTATTAATGGTTTTCTGAAAGTTTTATAGATGCATGTGTGTGGTTATTTAACAATAATGAAAGCCATACTTATGAAGCGATGACAGGAATAGTGGTGCAACTAACTTTTTTTGAAAATACTGAGTTTTGACCATACCTTTATTTTTCATTGCCAAATATATTAAATTAAATAATGGAGCAGCTCACAGCTATATTATATCATTTGATATTTTCGTAGTAGGAATAGTGACGTAAGTAAATTACACACCATATTTCTCTTCAGGTAGTTGTAAGTAGGTATAGCGGTTATTACAAAAAAAAATAATAATAATAATTCTGTTGCTTTAAATTATCGTAGAACTCTGTGCTTTTAACTATTAAAAATAATCGTTTTTTGATTTTTTTTTCTCTAAGGACATAATTTTTAATTCGGCAAAAAACTCACTGAAATTGACGCATATTGGATCAATCTAACATCTTATTTTATTAAATATTTTTTATATATGATTATTCGAGAGTGGTTTAGTTTATTATCAATTTACACAATTTTGATCCTTTTTTTGTCTCAACTTTTATTCTTTAAAATTCTCCAACGTTTCGGCCCTCAGCCCATTCTCAAGGATACAACCTTCAATATTGATGTCATTGCTTTTTTAAAAATCCCAAAATTGCAGGCTTATTGCCCTTGGCACATATGACTTTTTTTAAAAAAATTTATATCCTAGATTTAAAACTTTTTTACAAAAGACTTTTCCTCATTCATTTATATTTAAAACTTTTAAAAAATGGCCTGAGGGCCGAAACGTTGGAGAATTTCAAAGAATAAAAGTTGAGACAAAAAAAGGATCAAAATTGTGTAAATTGATAAAAAAAATCTTATTTTATATTAAAAGTTCAAATTCATACAAGTTCAAATCAGATTTGAGTATTTTCCCATACAAGTAAAACGAATGACCGATATCCTTAAAAAAAAACATTTATTTTACAGTTTTACGCGGTTAATGCACTTTTACAATGCATAAAGAACTATTTGTAACAGTGATAAAAAAACCAAGACATATTTGGATAATTTCCCTTCATACCACTCCAACAAGAATACTTTAGAAATCTACAGACATATCGTGCCGTTGAATACTAGGGACCACTCTCCAACAATGAAGAACATGTGAATGAGATTGATAAGAAAAAGTAGTACATAACTTCTGTTTTAAAGTAAAATCACAATACTATAATTTCTTTAAACAAAAAATAAATATTTTTATCAATTAAGTATAAGAACTTTATTCTACAGATATCTCAGAAATACACATCATTCTCTTCCAAAATATCTCCTTAAATGTACAACACTTGTTAGTAATTTTTTTTTTCATTTTTATCAGTATTAGAAAAAAAAATTAATAAATACATAAATGCTTTATGTCAACTGTGATTATCATTCATAAATTTTCTTTACATATTTTCTGTAGAACCAATCTCTAGTGTTCATTGAAAACGAATTGATTCCGCATAAAAATATTTGTGATAAACATATCTAGTAAGAATAATTAAATAAATAATAGAAACATATAGTAAAAAAAAAAACAAAAAAAAAACTGAAAAGCTAAAATATCTTTTTTATGACAGTATATACTGATCAAATATGAAAAATAAAAGAAGTTTCGAAAACACTTTTTCAGTAAGCAATTACGTTTTCCCCTAATAGCATCTAGTGTATTTAGTAGAGTGTATATATATTTTTTCACTTCCACTTAAAGAATATAGAATCTAATTTTCTTTTCCCAATTAATTTTAAATAATTACAAAATTATATTTTATCTGTTTATTTATTATTATTTTCTGGAATGTTAAATATATTCATGACTAAATGTAATCTGAAATGTAGATCAATGAAACAATTTAATTACAATTAATTATATTTCAATTTCATGTATGTATTAATACCGAAGATCCATACTAGGGGGAATGGTTAGAGATTATTTATAAAACGAGATTATTTATAAATATTATTTAGATCTAGAATATATATTTCTATATACAAAAGTTGATTTTCCATGAACCTGTTTTCTTCTTGATTTGATCCTATTTATTTTATTTTATTTTTTTTTTATGGACTGAGTTAATAGACATAAAGCAATGACGCAGTATACCACACAGACTGTCTGTGGTAAAGTTTAATGGACACATAACATGTTTTATGAAGGCAATTCTAATGAATTGAAGTATATAAGTAGTAATATCCTTAATAAAGTAATGGAAAGAAAGACCGTAGAAATAGCTTGGCCATTAGCTGATATAGCTCACGTGATGAAGCCATGTGATAGGGACAGTTATCTTGTGCCTCCCGATTCTATATTAATTGATATTTATTGCGAGTTGAGTCAGTAATTCTATACGGTACCCTGCGCTGAGGGTCTGCACAGCGTTCCAGTCCACGGGATAGGTAATGAATGGATTGAGTCATGTCATGATATACTGCCATAAGACAGCTTGATAACTTAATTGTTTCGAGTAAACTAGCGTGTGCTACCTCAAAACGTGGGAGTAGCCATACAGGATGGAGGGTGATCTAGAAGAACTAGGGTCGGGTTACTGCCAGCATGATGTAGTGTCTACATTAACAATTCATGAGATTGTCTAACCTAATTGAGATATGTACCGATATCACGGAAATTGAAGTCAGGATTCTGTTGTAATAGAGGGTATGTTTAAGCCTGCAGCTGTAATAACCCTAGATTAAAAAAAAAATACCAACACGAGCTGGTGACTATTGAAATTTTTATCTGAACTCCGCTGACAAGAGGATTCAGAGAAGACTCCAACACGCTGGACTAGGGAGAGTTCCGCATACCACGAGAGGCTGATTCCATCCCTCAGCGATTTGTATTCCCAGCCAGTGGACCCCCAACTTTCTGCAAATATACTCTACTACGTGGCCTAAATGCGTAATGAATTTTCTGAGGTTAACTTCGGCCTTAATTTGTCATAGCTGTAACCCTTATAAGGGTAAAAGTTTGTAGTTAAAAATTAACTCCAAGGTAGGTCCGAGCGAGCGGGGTCCAGGGAAAACGAGGAAGGTCTTTAATGCAGATCACTGCCGAAGTGGAAAGTTTTCCTCTAAAAAAAAAGAAAGAAAGAAAAATGGATAGAAAGGATTTAGTATTCAAAACAGACTCTAGATGCTCTTATATTTCATCGTTAATGAATTCAGTCCAACTATTTTTCTTTTTTCTTTTTAACACGTCTTATATAATTCATTTACAAGTAAGCATTTTTATTCAGGAATTAAAGGAAGCTACTTATTATATTATGAACATGATTGATTAACTCTCGGTCCCTATTAGGGCACTACCTTAATTATCTCATTAACTCCAAATATATATTTTTTTCATTAAATCAATATTTTTTACTCTATATACACTATCAGTGCTATACATTTGCAGGGAAATCCAGAGTTGAATGTCTAAACGGGAATAATGAAAGTATTATAAGAAAAAAAAGAACACTTACCAATAAAGGTTCGTTAACGATCTGTTAAAGACATACTTAGCTACTAAGAACTTACTATACTACGAAGCCGAGGTTCGGAAAGTATTCTTTGAATTTTTTTTCTTTTCCTTCAATTTTTATTCATTTGAAATTTTGAGTACAATAACCTCTTGGAATGATGTTATACCCAAACTTTCGAAATTTAAGGTAAAGTTCTCAAACTTTCTAACATACCCGATTTTCAAATTATTGTAGAGATTATACCCACCTCCATTATTCCACTATTACATCTTTCCCGTAACGGCAACCCAGAATATATTACGTCCAAGCACTATAAGAAAATTAAATTTAGCGACTAATGTTTTTCTAAAAGATAAGAGTTGATATACAGTTCGAGTAAATAATATATTTCACAATTAAATCAAATTTCATTATTATTTTCAATATGTATGAAAAAATATATATATTAATTACATATAATATATTTTATTGTATTTATAAGAGGAGTGCATATTATTTGCCGTATTAAAATATATCAATAGAAGGCACGAGCAAATAAGCTAGAGTATAAGAAAAAAATAAGCATACAGGTAACTATAACTATAAAAAGAAAAGGATAATTACCAAATGTGTGTAAATGCTATCACCCCTTGTGTAAAGTTTTAGTTAAATTTACTGTCAGTAGTAAACCACGAGCTGGCCACAATACAACACTAATTACCCTAGGTCCAATCAGTACACACTAACCACAAACAGTAATTACATAGCTTAAATTATTTACACTAGACTTATTAGGGGCGTCTATCGGATTCCGAGAACCTTGACCTGACTTTTAGTTACAGGAGCTTCTTGAATAGGAAATGTTTAAATATACAGAATACCTATACAAAAAAAATTAATGAAATAAATTGTTTATTATATTATTTATTTATTATAAATAAGTTGTTTATTATGTTATCCCGAAATAATATACTTTTCAGATGAGATTAAAGTATTTTTACATTTAGAAGCATTGATTTTTCAAAAAAATATCGGTTTGAAATTAGCGGCTTCTAGTAGACCTAAGCTGAAACAAAGTAAGCATCAAATTTTAATTTTATGTTTCTTTGAACCATCGACGGTTTTGGTAGTAGGTGTACGGATATGATGGATATGATAACTGGCTTAAAATACTTTTAAAAAAAACAAGACTTATGTTTTTACTTTTATATTCAGTCTCTCATACATACTTTCTCATCATCCGTTCCTTTCTCACTGATAGATTATTCCAAGAAAGCACAATGGTTCCAATTCATCCCTCTGTTCTCAGTCCGCTGGTGTTCCTCAAGGTAGTATCCTCGCTCCCATCATTTACATAGTCGATACAGCTGACATCCCAACGAATCCGAACATTATCCTCATCACGTATGCCGGTGACACATGTGTGCTCGCAGTTAATAACAACCTATTAATTGCATTCCAAACGATTCAATCCTATATCACAGCCCTCGAAGAATAGTGTAGAAATATGAGGATGAAAATAAATCCCTTCAAATCACCATTATCTTTCGATGTAAACCTACCTAACAGACCCAATACTTAGTACTACATCTGGACAAAAGACTGCCATGGAATCCTCATAGAAGACTGAAAAGAAAGGAAACTGCCCGTCGATTCCGACTACTACGATATTTACTAGACAAACTGTATAACTTCCAATCCATTATATAAGATTAATCTAGAAGACCTTATCACAGTATTCTGGACATACAGAGCAGAGCTTTGAGGCTCCACTAAACCTTGGAATTCCTATCGTATCCAATCCTTACAATCTAAAGTCCTCAATGCTCCCTACTTTGTCACAAATAAAATCATACATAAAGACATCCATAGTAATGTTTCATTTGGTAATTCAATACTGACAATAAGGAAATACTTACATGAAAATATGGAGATTATTCAAGATTATAATACGAACGTTATTTTCAACATGAGTACATGAAATAATATATGCCCATCAAATAAAGGGTGTTTTTTTAAGCCCGATAGAACTTGAAATTGTAAAAAAATAACACAAAAAATTAAATTGTAATCAAAAATTTATTTTTATTCGAAAGATCAATACGTGACATTAACATTTGAAAATGATTTCGGGCATATGGGCACCGCGGCTGTTCTTGACGAAGCGCATTCTGGACGTCCAATTTTGGGCCACTTTTTCGAGCACTGCTGGCCGTATGTCACGAATAACACGAACAATGCTGGCCTCCAAGGCGTCAATTGTTGCTGGTTTATCAGCATAAACCAGTGACTTCACGTAGCCCCACAGGAAATAATCGAGAGGTGTCAAATCGCACGACCATATGCGGCAATTTTGCTTATTAACAAACCCGTTAAGCCAAAAATGCGCCTCATCGCTGAACACAATTTTACAGAATGCGCTTCGTCAAGAACAGCCGCGGTGCCCATATGCTCGAAATCATTTTCAAATGTTAATGTCACGTATTGATCTTTCGAATAAAAAAAAAATTTTGATTACAATTTAATTTTTTGTGTTATTTTTTACAATTTCAAGTTCTATCGGCCTTTAAAAAAAACCCTATAGTTTAAAGTAAGAAAGAAAAAATTAATGAGAATTAATATTAAATTTTAGCCTAATCCTAAAACCTATTTAAATTTTTATGTTGATACATAATAGTTAAACTACCTCGGTTATTAATAAATCCTAATTAATTTTAACTAATTCAATTAAAAATCAATGTATAAAAACAATATTACCACTTTCGAATTAAAGACTGAATAAAGGGTAAAAAGTCCGAAACGTTGTTCTTATATAGGGACATAAAATAATAAAGTAATAAGAAAAGCTAATTATTCCTGAAAAAGAAAAGAATAGTGAAAAAACAATGTTTTTCTTTTTATTACTTTTTATTCAAACTGCCTCTGGTCGGAATCATTAATATGATTAAATGTAAATATTTCGTAGATCGGAAAAGTATTCAATTATAACATAAATAACAAATGGTAGCCTAGAGATGGAGATTAAACTCGTAATTTTAGTCCTAATTTAGTTCCTTAACCACCTGGAGCCACAGATAAACTTTTTAACGAGTTATTGCAGTAAGAAGTCGGTATTACGGTTAGTTGATTATGCTAAAACTAAAGAGTGCTCGTTGGCGTACAAAGATGAGACTCAGGAACAATAGTTACCGACGCCCTATGTTGATGTAGAGCGGGTGAAGGAGACAGCCGTGTTTTTAAGCTAAACTTGAAGGAAAGTTAATTCAGTTGTTTTCGTTATTTCCTATTTTTTTTTTAATTAAGTTTCCCTCTGAGCGACCTTGTCGCTTTCTGGTCTTTGCCATTTATATTCCTTTTCGTAATTGGCGTAATGAAAACTGAAGTGTGTTTCCTCTTTCACCGTTCTATTTTGATTGAATAATTACCAAAGAGGAAAATATTTTTCTCCTTAATTACTTTTGAAAGATTCAATTGACTTAATTTTCAGTTCAACCTCAATCCAGAACATTTCCTGGACTAAAACGCTCAACAAATCCATATATAATATACAATTCATTCATACTTTCCCAATATACAATTTTTGTTCAAATCAACAAATTGCCTCCAAAACTTCCTATAGCTGCGGCTCTTCCTCAAGGTTTCTGTAATTCGACATAGATTGATTGTAAAGATGGACATTAGTAATCATGTGAAATAATAATTCCGTTATTTTGAATTTTGTTAGTAAAGTTTTGTTATTATTACAAGAACAAAGCTTCTTATGTATTTTTTTTTACCTTCTTAGCAACCGGATTCGGTCTTTTTATATTCTTTATAATATTTATCAGGCTACAATATTATACAATAATCGATACAAATATAAAGTAAACAGGTAACAATGATCAATATTAATAAACTATAGACCAAAGAAAAAAATCAAAACTATTAACCAGATGGACTCTTCCACATCTCCTATGTCATACATGGTTCTGACCAATTTGGTAAATGCGCATTCTTTTTTCCGATGTCTATAATCAAACAAAATATTTTCTATAATGTTTTCTTCTTTATTTCACGATTAAAAAAAAATCAATCTCTGACCTTGAGGTCTGCATACAGAAGTTTAACTTTCCTGCTATTATCCTAGATATGAATAGCTTACCAGTGGTAAATGGAGTGGGGGACTTGGTAGGATCCATGATGATGCTCTTTGATGCGGTCTTTGAGTTTCCTCCCTGCCTACCTGATGTACAAGGTAGGGTACGACCACTCAATCGAATAAGCCCCACTCTCGGATTTCGGATCAAACGGGTACTTGGTCCAGAAGAAACTTTTATACCGCTATAGGGCTAGACCATTTTATCCTATTTCTGACTATTATATTCTTTCTTACAAAATATTAATAGTTTTTCCGGTTTCAGGGACAATATCCATGGGCAGCCTCGTAAATGTATGCACAAAGTTATAACTACAAGAAATTTTTTTTTCACTTTGGTTTAATTTTTATTTGTTACTTACATTATAAATCACAACACTTTAAACATATTAAAAATTTCACTTTTTCAATTTTATTTTCAAAAATCAAAACTTAAATAATCATGAAGTCGGACATCGTTATATCTAATAGTTCCAAATTCTCTAATTTAAGTATTATGTTCTGTTGTGGAAATCCCATATTATCATTCTTTCTTATCTGTATTTGCAAAACTTGTTTTATAGTATTAATTAACTACTCATTGTTTTTTATAACCTTAAAAATTACTAATTTTTTCTTTATGAATTCCTAGATGAATTCAAACTTTATAGCTCATTATTGAGGCTAATAAAATGTGCTGATTTTTTGTGGGTGAGGCTGATATACCTACCATGACAAAATTTCTTCCTTGAGCAGGATTAGCAAATATTATATAAATAAATATAAAAAATAAATAAAATTGGCTTTTTGTTATAAGCCTAGTTATTGGTGAATAAGCTAGAACCTACCAGGGAATGTAAAAAAAATGATCCTTTAGCCGTGCGAAAGTAAGAAAAAAATAATTAAAATAAAACTCTGAACCATTGAAATACCTACAGAAGGATAAAAAATAACAATCCTGGAATTGGTGATGAATTAGCGCCATAGGAATTTCACCTCAACGCTCAGGAACAAGCTTCTCAAATCTACTCGTTTCAGGCCTAGGAAGTTTTTTTTTTCAAAGGCTTTTCGAAACGCTAAACTATTTCTCTGTTAAATGAGTCTCTCTTTGGCAAATCAGATAGGACACTTACATGATTACAGAAGTATGTCGCTAAAAGGTAACAGAGAAATATTAGTTATCATTTCTGTGATTATATCGCTTTTTGTATATTTTTTTTATTTTGATTTGGGTGAAAAACTTCTTGAAGTTTTTCATCACCCAGTTGCTATTGATTTATTCTTAGAGGAGAAATATTATATTGATTTGAGAATTTCTGTAGCTTTTAAGAATTTTATAATTATGGATAGATTTCTTTGATCATTACCTAGTGCCTGTGCAAGAGACCTTTTGAACCTTAAAATTGGCTATTCCTCGCGTGCCCTTCAGGCATTTTTCAACATTATGTTTTATAGTTAAAGATTTTTGGCAATACTGGCACTACAATGCGCATGTCTTTGCCAACAGCTGTAGATTAGGTGGCAATGTCTGAGTCTGTGTCTATTTAGCCACTTATCTCCTCAACATTGGGGAACCTGAAGGCCATTTTTCGATCGTCAGTTTTATAATTTTTAGCTTATTGATATCTTGTTCCACACATAAACTTTTTATCTGGATCATGTCTCTTAAAGGTATGGTTTTGGAGCTATGCATTTCTCGCGGCTGTGACGTGGAAACCATGATACATATAAACGTGAGGTTGGGTAACCTCTTCTAGACTATATGTGTTCTCGCAAGCAATAAATATCTGCTAGAAGACCATATCGGCGCGGTAAAGATCCTCACAGTCTTTAGTGATAATCGCAAGAAATTTATTGACAGTAATCTCGTTAATCCGAACTAATTGCTGCAAGGGGGTGTTGGATTGCAAAAAGTATCTGGAAAATGGTGTAAAAAATTGAACAATATTAAAGTACATAACTATTTTTATTTGTTCTTTACATATTTCATTAGAAATTTGATAATTTGTTTTAGAAAAATAAATTTTTATTATTTATAAATTAGACTCTTTTTTTTTCTTTAATCTAAGTCTCTAAGGCTTATCAAATATTTTTGTAATGCTATTCTAAAAGGTTGCGTTCCAGGTTAAATACATAATTTATTATTTGGTTATATTCAATGTATACCTGTTATCCATTTAGGTGGTCATATGATGTTTTTGTTCTTATAATGCCTGAATTAGGAAAACATTCGATGATTAATAATTTACTGATATTTAAAAAAATCCCCAAAACGTTTTGTTGAACTTTTCTAAAGGCATCAAACAAATTTTTTTTTCTCTTTATTTAATTGCTATCTTTCAATTTATTTTTCACTTTCTTTGTAACTAATAAAAAAACAAAACATAAAAACTGCATTATTTAAAATGTAAATGAACAAGAAAATTATACACGTTATCCCCAAAATGATGTAGAGGACCATAAGCCATCAATGAAAATCCATCACAGAGGTACTTAACTCAAAGAGGATTTAATCGGTTGAGATGAGAGCACCTGGTCCAGGTGATTTCGAAAATTAACTCGCCATTTGTTGACTCTAGTACCACGGTTCGACTCATTTACATCAAGTGCGCCCCATTCGGATAAAGCAATGCTTGTACTAGTTCATTTTCAGAGCAATCGTGAATGCACCTAGTGGTAGTATGCGCTTTCAGTGTTAAACAGATGATTTAATGCAATAAAATTTGAATAAAAATAAATTATTAAAAGTATCCGGTTATTGGCTTCGGCGTAAAGGGTAATGACTTAAGCGAAAAAGATGCTTATTAAATTTTATAATTGGGAACAAGTAAGACTTAATTAAGGAGAGAAATAACTGACCCTTAACAAACCAATCAATTATTGTAATTAGGATTATAAATAAACCGTATCGCATTCTGAAAGTGCTTTATACAGATAATTTCAATGCTTTCAAATGATAAATCAAGCAGTGAGTTGCAAATGACCTGTAGTTCTCTATCCGACCATAGGTCGATTTGATCTAAGCAAAATTTAAAACTACAAATGGAAAATCATTACATTCGCAGAAACATGGATACTTATAGTACATTACTTATGGATAAACATAATATGGATCCTGTTGATTTATTTTTTAAAAATAATTTTTATAATTTAGTAAATATACTATACATAGTAAAATCGGAGATAAAATTACTATCAATAATAATACATAAACGAATGTTTTCACCAGCTTCAAAAAAAGTATAGCATAATAAATTAAGGATATATATTAAAATTAATTTGAAGAATGAGTTAAGTATTGCTACAGCCATAATTCAAAAGAAATTTTCGATTCCGGCATTATTAATTTTGTAAAGGCTGGTAATGTAATGTTTATCTATTTCTTTAAATCAAAAAACTCTATTTCAATGGATGTAATTACGATAGTTTAGCAATGATTTTCGTATCTATACACAAAGAAATCATGAATAAATTATGTTATGATGCTAATGCTTTATTATCTATGAAAATTAAGATTTCCATGGCAGAACAACATTTTTTATATTTAAAATAAATTGTATCTTTATTGCAGCGAATTTCTCGGAAAAAAATATTTTACGTTATTGAGGTTTATAAAAATATATCCAATTATTTTTTTACCCAGTTAAAACAGGCTGTAGAACGTTTAAAAATATGTAGCAGAAAAAAAAACAACGTGGACCAAGAAAACTCAAACTAATAAAAAAAAGAATTTATAACGACTTTCTGTAAGTTCTAAACTTTACCTTAACCAAAAGTTTCACTAATAATCACACGAGCCGTCCGGAAACTATCGGGCTTGTAAGTTTTGAATTACCAATATCGTGGATTAGTATAGTTAATATCATTTTGTTTAAAGCCATTCCTATAATTTTATTATGACTACTTAATGCAATGAAAAAAAAATTTCAAAGTCCATTTTAAATTTTTTATTATCATGGAAAAGTTCTAAAATTCATATTTATTTTATTTTTAAAATTTTGAGACCACTATTTGAGAATTTTTGACTACTGCTATTTGAGAACCACTCACTAGTACTCATATTTCCATGTTTTAATTGTTATTTTACCCAATAAGTTTTTTTATTAAGTGTTTTTCTATCTAAAATATTTATATATAATTTATCTCTTGGCAGAATAATCAACTATTCGAAGGTAGGAAATTAAGTAATATTGTTTAAGACAGACAGCTTCAGTCAACATGAAGGCTTCAAACATTATGTCCTGGAGCAGCGGTTCTAAAACTTTTAAAAATTTCCTGCGTGATAGTCCTCTAAAAAATTGTTCGTTAGCTCACAATTTTCCTTGAATAAAAAAAAAATTATAGTAAATAAAACATTTATTTATTACAAACTGTATTCGGAAAATATTATGTTATATAATAGTTAAATATAAATAAAAGTCTTAATAGGATGGATGCATGTACATCGCCTGAACTAGTTCTCCTATGTTTGCTTTGGCTATTGGAACTTCAATATCATGTAATTTTACTTATCATTATTATTTATTATTTTTTTTAAATTTTCTTCTCTCGTCCCATTTTTCAAATTAACTTGTTACTTTTTACTATTAGAGGGGAATTTTTGGTTTTGTTACGTGTACCAATATCATTATTTCTTGTTATTAATTTTACTTTTATTAGGAAGCATTATTCTTATCTATTTATTTTTCTTTTAATTATAATATTTTATATAGTTAGGGGTGTTTTTGTACGAGACTATACCCCCCATAATCAACTATATATATATATATAATGTAATGGTCATATCAACCATGTGAGTCCCACCAGGACGATCTGGTATAAAATAAAAATAATATCATGTCGCTATCTATTTCTATATTTTGTCTTAATAGTAATTAGTTAAGATAAAGCCGATGCACTTAAGTGGTTGGGAATGGAATTAATGTTATTAGAGCCATGTTTGGAACATCAGGGTAGGAACGTGTCACTTTAATCCGAAAATCTCAACTTAGACGCCAAACATTTTCTGCACCCCAACCATTTATCAACGAGGGGGTAACAACGGAGTTCATTCAGTCATATAATATAAATAAATATGTGTTTTGTTAGCTACGTTGATACCTGTGTCCCAAACACTGAAATAGTCCTTTGCTTTTTCATACGGCTGGGTTATATTTTTAATTATAATGTTAAACTAGCTAACTTTTTCTTGTTTGAAATGAATTCATTAAAAAAAAATTCCTCTTGTTTAACAACAATTAAAAAGTTTTGTTTAAATTGTTTTAAGAAATATCTTGTTTGGCAAGATATTCTCCGCCATTTTTGATCCTTCGTTTAATATTTAGTCTGGCGATTATTAGGAGCATTGGTCACAGGAGAATAAACTCTGTTAATTAAGCTCTTGTTTGACTTGGGCATTAAATCGTCCTTAAGAAGTCCCCCTTAGGTATACAAATTATTAAGTAATGCAAAGAGGGCGTTGACTGACCTGTCTCTCTATCCAGTTCCACTTTTTTTTTTAAATAATGAGTATGATTCATTATAATCATGATTTTAAAAATAATCAGTCGAGGTAAATGAATAAATAAATTATAAATATCTATAATATTTTTCAGTATAGACGTTACTCATTCTATAGAGCAAAAGTTTGTTTAAATCCTCATTTTTTATCATAATCATAAATAGATCTTCTATTTATAAATAAATGTTCATACTAAATTAAAATTATTATATCAGAGGACATTAGGATGTTTATATATGAAAAATAAATAGATAAGAAGGTGAAATAAGCAATGAATAATAAAAATATTACATTAAAAATGTAATTGCTACGATGCAGAAAATATGATATTTGGGAGAGAAAAACACTTTATTAAAAATACACATCATACTTAATATTACTAAAGAACAATTTGTTTTGGAACCTATTAATATAAATAGTCAAAGCATAAAATAATATAAATAGTGATATTATATATTTTTTTCATTTATATGCTAAAATTATACAAGTTTTCTGTTTTATTTTTTATTGTTTTTTTCCTATACATATATTCATTTTTTTTCTTTTTATCATGATGGGAACCATTCGTATCAGATTGTAATCACTGAACATTCTATTTAACTTTTTACCTCTTGAAAACAGCCAAAGTAAATATAAAAAAATAAATTGTCCTTGAAGTTAGTAATTTAATAATAGTATAAATATTCGAAGAATTCCATTACAAATAAATTAAAAAAAGAATAAAAATAACAAAACATAAATTAAAAAAAAAAATGGATGTATACATTCATGTTGAGAACTAAAGAGACCAATCATTTTATGGGGGAAAAAAATCAAAGAAACAATAAATGATCCAATGTCTATAGTTTTTAATTTAAAAACTCTAATAGTTTTTTTTTTTAAATAATAATGAAAACGAATTCGAAATTTTTCACAATTACCCTTGCATCAATACATATATTTTAAAAGATTTTTCCTTCCAATTAACAGCCCGAAAAACAGCTTGATTGTAATTCCAGTTCGTAAAATATAATATTTAAAAAATAAATCATTAGTATTAACCTATTATTCAATTTTATTATTACTATTTAATCACTTAATTTTAGCAACACATTTTAAATGTAATCACATATGAGCTGTTTTGAGCTGGTAAAATGTTTTTTTTTTGTTTTAAAGAATAAACTTATTAATTATTAAAAAATTAGGGACTTGCTGCTTTTATTTTCGATTACTGAATCTTATGAAAAATAATAATAAATATAGATGATGATCAATATTAATACGTAAAAAATTCAATAGTAGAATATAAAAAAATAAAAAGGGTAAGCACTATCAACAGTTTTTTATTTAAAACCTATATAACTATGATCTATAACAATCAATATCATTATCCATAAAAATATGGCTCATATCATAGCATAGAAAAAAATTTCAGTACGATTTTATTATTTAAAAAAATCAATGCATTTAAAAAACCAATTTCAGAGACATTTCGTCTCAACCATTGGTATCACAGCTTGAGCGGCGATATGCTATAATAATTACATTATTAATTAAGGGACATTTCATTGAAAGTTAATATATTAACATCTTTTGATTATAGATTTTTTTTCGCAAGCTAAAAGTCTATATCTAAAAATTTTCCCTTGTAACAAAGTGTTATTAATCGTTATTTCAATGATATAACAATGATTGTAAGTTAATAATAATTTAAACGGTTTACATGTATTAAGTGAAGGTTTAGCGATGCGGGCAACGCACCACATTTTTTTCTAATAATTTCTCAAAACCGGATTTGTTTACTTTTAATAGAATAATTTAATCCTCGGCTATAAAAAAAAACTCTCATTTTGAGCCTAATCTAATTCCACACATAAGATGAAACAATTTTTTTTATAATTTATACTGGATGGACGTTTAATCATACCAGAGATTTCATATTTTGGCCATAAGATTAAAGAAGAACTATCTCCTTAAAGTTCCAAGGCACAACATCTGATTATTATTAGTGACTAATTATAATATTATTTTTATAATGATTAAAAAGCTCATGTGTTGCATGATATGGACACAAAACGTAGGTTCAAGACATAATTACTAATTAATATTTTTTCCGTTAGAACGCAGATTATAAATCAAATGAATGGGCCGAGAAAAAAATTGAACTACAGTGAAAATCGGTTGAAGTTTGGAAGATAAAAGATCACAAATGGAGCATGAGTAGACAAATCGAGAAGCGGGCTCCCGTGGTCGTGGTGGAACCTGTGCTCCCTCGGATTTATCACTGTTAATTATCGAGAGGCATCACAATCGATTTATTGCCCACTAAATCATATCGTTTATAACCAACCACCTATCACTTTATCATTTGATCTCTTCATCTGATCGTTTGCCTCTTTAGGCAAGTTCCAGCAATACCGTTATTGGGATCAGAAAAATATGTTTTCCAAACAGGGCTGTGTGTCAGGCATTCTAATTTAAATCCTAAACGAAAATAACAACCTGGTTTGTAATTCAGATTATATTTAGTAATTTTTCGGTGTTATTTCAACGTACATTTCGTTGCAAACCTGGACAATAGTGGTGCTAGGTTGGAGTGGTTGGTTTTCAGCAATTTTATATTTGGTTACGAAAACGTTTTTCTCACCATGTATTTAAAAATTTAACAAAATGAAATGCAGCTTTTAACTCCTTCATTTTATAAATCATTTTTTTATCACTGGAGCTCAATTTCCTCAAACATACGTCAAGCACCAACACTTCCCTCTTTAAAATCCTTTTATTTAATTACTTTTTACTCCACTGATCTAATCCGGTATTATAATAGTACAGCTGTAACTACATTTTTGTTTTGAATTTTTATGAATTTACTCCGTTTGTTTTTTAATTTTTTTTTTTTTATCTCTGTATCTAATATTATTTAAATACAATTTTAATATAAGTTATAATTAAGTGTAACCACACTGTTTTCGGCCAATATATGTTGTAAAATGCAAATTACCTTATAATTATTCTAAAGAGGCCTAGTCGCAGAATAAGAAAATACAGAGAGAGATGATTGCTAACTAAATCTATCACTAAATCATATCGTTTATAACCAACCACCTATCACTTTATCATTTGATCTCTTCATCTGATCGTTTGCCTCTTTAGGCAAGTTCCAGCAATAC